>NC_064927.1:507962415-508263761 GCF_023897955.1 Schistocerca gregaria
TGAGATATGTCACGTAGCTGTGAATTCGACATTCGCATCTAACCAAAGGATTGTTTTCTATTTTCCTGGAGATGTGGTCCTATCATGCAACTAAATGAGAGGCTATTTTTGTGCCATACAAGTTTCTTTTCAGTGGCATGTACGTTTTATGTAAATAACAACTGCGGTGTATAAAATAAGTTTCTATATTACAGTTTTTTATTCTCTTGATGGTAAGGAAGGTCTTTCTGTAGCGAAAGTTTCGTAAGGTTAAAATATTACTTGTAGTGCTGAAAGTTTACTGTTGCAATTGTTCATTCCAACAATTTTTATACGTTATATGGTTCGTAATATTCTGTATTAGGTGTTGAGCAAATTTAGGATGGCTATTTTCATACTTCCAGCTTCTTTCGTGTTCTTTTACGAAGTTCTGTAATATCTATATTTGAAAACGTGTGTTTTGTAGGTCAGTACTGGATCTTCAGGCTTCTGTTAGTTTTTCATTACAAAGTAATAGACTTTGTCAGAGTGTTAACGCTTCAAGCTCATAATGACTATCGTCTAGAGAGCATATGGTTCGATGCACAAAAGCGACGCTATCAGAGTGTTAACGCTTCAAGCTCATAATGACTATCGTCTAGAGAGCATATGGTTCGATGCACAAAAGCGACGCTATCAGAGTGTGTTGATATTACAATCTCGTGTCCGCGGATTCGACCACGTTCCTGGGAGACCTTCCCACATGCAGTATTTCAGGGTATGGCCTGTTGCACAATGATATGCAGAGAATGTTGACGGACGATAGTTACGTTGTAATTTACTGTAAACGGGTGGCAAGACCTCATAAACTGTTATCAATCTCTCAAAGTATAAATTCCTGTTCGTGATTCCAGAATAACGAATATGGTGACGTTACGTGTATTCGTCTGTACTGAATTTACACTGAGATTAATAAGTCTGTCTGAACAAAAAATAAGGCAGTTTGTATGAATAGCACAAATTGTATGTGTAAATGAAGTCTGAAAAAAAGGATCCTGTCTGAAATTACTGTGTTACTAAGTGTAGCGATTGAACATTATTTCTTGAAAAACAAAAAAATCGCGAGTTTTGTGTAGATCGTGTTATCAGTCTTAGCTTAACTTAGTATACTCAATAATAATTGATGTGGCAGTTTCATTTGCGACTGTGAAAACTAGTGAAGTACAAGTTTATTACCGCAAACAATTGTTGACAAATTGATTCAAGGTAATTTGGAATTTTATCCTGTAATTCTGAGGAAATCTTTCATTGAAACAAAGTCGTTATCCCGTGGAAGCGTTATAGTCTCTCTTATCAGCTTATCCGTACTCGAGATAGACGGTAGTGGCTGCCAACCTGTCGCACAGTATTCCTCGAATACAGATTCCAGAGATTCCCGTTCATCTTGGTCGAGTATCTCTGCCGCACCTTCGTGTGGGATAATCCGACCAGTTTACAAACGACACAACACTTTGGGAAACCCGTCCTGATAGAACATTTTTAAATTTTGTTTATAATCCATAAATGACGCATTTGGGTAACTCCATCGTTAGGTTTATGGTAAAATAGAAACGAAACTGCACAAGGAACAAATACAATGTATTTGAGCTATATAATCTTTGTGCTAATCCACTGAACATTACAAACACAAAGGGAGATAAAAACATATCATAAAAATTAGAAATTTTACTCCATAAACAGGAAGATTATATCTTGATATTACAAACTTAACTGCCAAGCTGATCATTGTACATAGTTTACGTTTGGAGACACTATCTTTGGCCCTCAGTGTTTCAGTTGACAAATTGCTAATAACGTCTAATACTTGTAAATTATTCTTGTAGTAATTAAAACAGTGAACTATTTTTTCTTCATTAAAATTTAAAACTGTAATTGGAAACGTATATAAAGGAACCAGATATATACTATTTTAACGGAAATACATTCATGAAAATGTGATCAATGGGAGCATCAGTAGCTTCTACGACAAAAGAAAGATCTAGGTAAAAAAATTACGATTATGCATGTTAGTTGTGAAAGAATAATGCTGGTGCACGTATGCATCGCGATGTTTCACCTGAGTGTGAAATAACAAAAAGTTAACTAAAATGTAATAGGTAACGAAGTCAAGCAAGAGTTTCCTTGTACAGAAAAAACATGTTTTTGTCTATCTTTTTATCCAAATATGCTTTATGACCAGAATGTCATAGTCCAATTATGTTCATTTACTTGTGTTGAAAGACTGAATGTCGGAAATTAAACTGAAATTTGTGGGTACTGACTTTACCGCTTCTGTTTACATTATACTTCATTTCTGATGTACCTTAACTTTCCTTAAAAAGTGAGTTCCGTGACTGAAGAATTGAAGAGAGTCTGCTACGGACGGAGTCCTTAATATAATTTCAGGCCGCACATTCGCCATGATTTGCAAAAATCTCTTGTTAATTTGCTCACAGAAAAAAAATTGTTATTATTATTGAATATATGAAAATACATATCTATTACCATTGGGTCGCGGAAAAATTTGAGCGCAATATTATACAGAAAGGAAACTATGTGCTGCATTCTCAGTTACCTGCACTCTGACAGTTAAAAGGAGACACACGTTTTAATGTAGAGCTTGAATCACGACCGAAGCTGGCAGCTCTTTCACCTTTTGCCTAGAGGCGAGATTCAAGTGCAATAACGAAGTTCGCAAAATCCGCTTCGGCTAGGACTCGTTTACCATTTGACGTTTGTCAGATTGCTTTCTAGTAGCGGAATTTTGCCACTTTCGCTGACACCATACTCAGGCCGAAATCTTTCTTGCCGGAATGTGAAGGTGCTTACGTTACGTGTACAGGCCGCCAAGCTAAATTACCCGTGCAAGTTCTGAGTGATCACCAACACTTTCAGAGGCATACAAAAATAGTTATAAGTTCAGGTTCGAAAATGTCAGATGAGATTTTAATAAATCAAGCTGTTCTACAATGGTGCAGTCTGTCACCCGCATTATTTAATTTATATATTGACAATCTAGTTATAAAGTGGTAAGATGAAATACAGTTAAATGAAATTAATGGAAGTAGTATCTACCATACCATTAAATAGTCCTTTACATGCGGAAGACCAGATAATAAACAGGAAACAGATCGTATTTTAGAAAGAGCAGTATATAGATTAAGCAAAAATGCAATACGTTACAATTACATCTGCAAATAAGACAAAGATAACGACTTTCAAAAGAAAAAGACATTAATAAGAAGGTTAATAAATATCAAGCTATGTGCAGAACAATTGGAAGAACTTGGGGAAGAAAAACAAGAAAAGAAACAAAAATGAAATCCTACTCTTGTATATGGTTCCGAATGATTGACAGAAAAAAATCACTTATACAGGCAGTAGAGATGAAGTTCATGAGATATGTAAGGTACTGTGATGAAATGGGTAAAAGGAATGAAACAATGCTATCAGATTTAAAAATATTCTCAGTTAATGACAAGATAGAAGAGAACGGAATGAAATGGAAAGATCATGTTGATAGAATGATAGAAAATAGACTGACAAAAAAGATAATGAATTATAGGCCACTGGAATGAGAGAACTAGAGAGACCTGGTAAGAACTCGATGTATGGATGGTAGAGATAGAGATGAGAACAAGTAACTACAACACCTAATTCTTGGAAGGAGATGATAATGACGAACTTGTACTGCTCACAAGAAATTAAAAAAACAACAACACTGTTTTGGGATTCACGTGTTTTCTCCGCAATGTAGTCTTTCTCATTCGATTTTGAGGAAACTATTCGGTAAAAGAATGAATTTTTTTGTATCTTGTTGTCTGATATCACAGCTTCATAACCAACTGCCCCCCCTCCCACCCTCCCCTCCCCCGCTATTGCGACACTCAGAAATTAAGTAAAACGCAGCGCATATTTTGGAAAGTTTGCAGTAAAAACTGCAGTCGGTGGTCAGGTGATGCGTCCCTATTTAAGTGGCTTCATTGACTTTCAGGGTTGATGCCCACTTTAACATTTCTGAACAGCATCGCTTAAGTGTCGCTTCTCCTATAAATTCAAACAGGTAGGAAGATTATCAGCTGGGTGAAATATCGAGCAGTCTTAGTGATATTTCAGTAGCAAATTACCATTCGAATTGTATTTCGTGTCTAAATCGTTTTGCACATTACCTGGATACGTATCAAGAGTTTAATTTGTTACAGTGAAGCAATCATCAAGTATTTGTGTTTCACTCTATGTTTTCCTAGTTCCATCCTTCTCTTTGTCTGCTTGTAAGCGAGGTTGTCGTCTGTTGGAGCGTCTACGTGTTTTTGGATTTCGGGTAAGAATATCTGAATGTAGGGACAACTTAGAGAACTTCTGCGTGTAGAAAAAGAGGAACTCTTGTGGGTGAGAGAAACACCAGCGATCGAATATCCGTCGCTTTTGTTAAGTTTGCACAGGTAGCTAACTGTGCGTTAGCTTTCGGTTCGCGTTGGGTACTGTAGGGGGGCAGCGAGCAACCTCACTGTAAGGATGGGAAAAACCAACCGGTTAACACCACCGATACTGTTATTTCGGTTCTGAATAACCGGTATATTTCGGAGTTTGTTCCTTCTCCGTTATAATGGGTGGTTCTTTATTTTTTAAGTAGTAACAGGGCAACAAAAAAAAACGAAGTATCAGTTAGCCATAGTAGTAGTGCTAAAATTTTTGGTTTAAATTAAATAACCTTTTTTGAAATTTTGCGCAATTATAGAAAATGGGAAAAGTGATGAGCGTTATTTTAATAGCAATGCGACAGAAACGAGCAACAAGCACGTGACGTAGGAGCTGGTACAGCACTGCTGAGACAGTAGTGTACTTGTTACCGTCTGACATGGCCTAATGGGTGGTAGGGGTATACATGCAGTGTACAAGACTTGCCTGATTCGGTCTGTATGACAGTTTCTCGTTGTCGACTGACATCAGTTGTATTCTAGAATGGCACCATCCCCAGTGTAGAACTATTTAAAGAGTTGCAGCACCAGCAGGATACAGTGCTCCATTTGCTTTAAAAGATTGAAAACGGGAGGAGCCACAACAAACTAGTGACTTTTATGTAAAGAGAAAACTTAAAATTTAGCATTCATTCGTAATTGAAATAAATGCTTGTAGCTCCGCCATTCGTTGCATTAGGAAATTTCTATTTCTTGATGGTGACTAGTTTCGGACACCTGTGTCCATTTTCAAACCATCCGTTACGTCTCGTTTCCCTTATTGAGTTATTGAACGCTCCTTCCTCTTTGATCGTTCGTTAGTCTGAATGTGTGGTTGTGTAATCTATCTTTCCCACAGCACTCCCCATTTCAGATGATCGTGGTATTCGTGTAGGAATCACAGTTCGTTTTACCAGCAATATTCAGTATCAACACTCCATGGTAGGTTAAGGCTTTCTAACCGCTTTGTGTACTTGTTTTTGAGATTCATAAGCAAGAGCGAAACTTCCTTAAAAGAAATTTTATCTCCTTCGATCATCTTCGCCAGAGTCCTTAAATAAAGCTACTTGTAGATGTACAAATTTTAACCAAAGCTCCGAAAATTCGCTAGAAAAGAATGCGTGTAGCACAGCTGGGCAGTTTTCTTGCGATAGAAAGTAAGATTTCAATGGTACATAGATTTTCAGGATTCTCTCTACTGCAAGGCGTCGTGTTTTACTTTATCCCAGGATTCTTTTGTATTGCATTGATGCTTGTTCTCAAAAATGTTTGATAGCTTCTACACGCACTGTGTATGTATAACAGTACGAATAAATCTTCGTAACAAGATATTCGACGTCCACTGGTAACAAACCGTCTGGTCTTTGTGTAGCGCTGCGTGAAATGTGCGCTGCGCACCCCACGCCACCTATTTTCCCCTCTAAGTCCTCTTGAAGTTTGAAGCAAGCATCGCGCTGTCCTTCACGTTGAACTCCGCCAAAATTTGCATTGGCATTATCTGCACAAATTCCCATGACTTTCTCCTTAGCCCATGGTGATTTTCCAGAATGTTCGTTAAAGAAACACATGTAATAACTGCAGTTTCACCTGGTGAATTCAGGATATGTTATATTTTTACATTAATTCCAGTCTTTAGATGAAAGTATCGCCCTAGTATTGGAAATATTTTGAAGTCTTTGCGGTTTGAAACGTCTGTACCGATACATAAAAATGGAACGTATTTAAGTTCTGTCTGTTGGTTATTTAAAGAAAAAGGCGCAATCACATTGTTAATTATTCCTTCGCATTTAGTTTTCCCGTGAAATACTTTTTGAATCAATTTAGAAGTGCGTTCCAGCGACGCAAAACTCTGATTCTCATTTATCGTGTGGAAATCCCACAAACATTCGGCTCTTGCAAGTTATTCGTAGTCAGCGAAGTTTTCCTGACGGAAATAAGTTGAGAGTGATGATGTGCCTGCAGCAGCCTGTGCCCTTTTATGTTTGCCAGACGTTAAATGGCGTTGTATATCGTGTTTGCCGACGTGAGCAACGGAGAACACCGCTTTACACTTTTTGCACCGCACTTCTGAAGGTGTTGTACGCTCCTGTCAAGAAGGGAACTTCTTTCGCAAGTCGTTCGTGAACTGACAACTTGGTCTTTTAACGGTCGGCGGCATTGCTGAGTAAAACAAGCAGATCAGCTCACGGACATCGCCGCGGCACGCTGAGTCCCCGCGCGGAATAATTTACAACCTAAAACATTGCACGTTGAACTTCGGTACCGCCCGGAATGCTTCGTCTGGAACCTGTTGTTCTTCAGATCGCTGCCAACCTCAGAGAAGTAAGAGTGGTCACACCGGGCCACCAGTCGTACTGTGTATTTATTTATTTCTATATATGTACGTTAGACAACGAAAGGTACTGCACGTAATCACACCCATAAATCCTAAGTTGATATCCTGACTCGTAGTGCTTGCGATACGTGGGAATAATCGGCAGTTGGACCGGAATGCATGACCAACTAGGCATTTGGGGCACACTAAAAAAAGTCTTACAATGCGGGACGGTCCCGCAGAAACCGGGACGGTTGGCCGCCTTACTGTGTCGCCTCAAAGAGAACCGCACCTGAGCACGTCACGAGAGACTCGTCGCCTCAGGTGTGTGGTCAGTTGTTCCGACACGTCTTGCTTGTTCTCTGCAGAGTGGAATCACTCCACCACAGCAGACATTTCACTGCGAACGAGCCGCCACGGCAGCCTAGTTTGCGGTAAATCGCAGTCGGCCTGCTGAGTCGTGCTGGAGGCGCAACAGGTAGGTAGGTAGGTGAGCGCGCCCTCTGGAAGGCAGGAAGTGGGCCACGGCGGCGCCCGGTTATGCCCGACGGCGGGGGCGGAGGTGTAGGGGGGAGCCGCTTCGACAGCGCCCGTCGACCGCCTGCCTGCCTCTGCACTGGCAGCAGCCTGCCGTGCGCTGCTGTTGGCTCCAGAGAGAGCGGATACAGTTTCCCGTGGTGTCCTCTGCTGTTTGCCGTTTCCATCAGTGTGGAAGTCTTACTTTGTCTGTCTTACCCGCAAGTGTCGACAGTACTCAGAACGTCGGCACTTGAGTTACGTTGTTCTACTACTGAACACCGCTGCCCTGTTTGTTACAATTTTGTTCGTGACAGGCATGTGGATGTTGCCCTCTACGAGACATGTAGAATGACATCAGTAGGCTGACCGCTGTGGCCGAGCGGTTCTAGGCGCTTCAGTCGGAACCGTGCGACTGCTACGGTCGCAGGTTCGAATTCTACCTCGGGCTTGACGTGTGTGATGTCCTTAGGTTAGTTAGGTTTAAGTAGTTCTAAGTTCTAGGGGACTGATGACCACAGCAGTTGAGTCCCATAGTGCTCAGAGCCATTTTTTTAAACATCAGTATGCTTGAGGGCAGTGCCTACCTACAATCTCTATGGGCTCTGCTAACATACAGTGGAACTAAACGCTGCTTATCAGTTGCGTGTACACCAACCTTCCCTAAGTAACCTGAAATCTAGGAAGAACTTTCTAAAAACCTTCACCAGTGCAGTCCATCATCGTCAATGGCACGACAAAACCTGTGGACAACCACATCATGGATCCCACCGTCGGAGAACTTTTCCCCAGGCTAAAGTCTACAATGGAAAACATTGAAGTCTCTCAACAGACTAACGCATGGGGTGGACATGACGAAGCATAATGTACAGGACGAAGCATAATATATATAGTACCTCTTTCTTCGAGTCTTGTAGTACGGCGATTAACACAAATATAACCATCGCATGTGAACATGAGGTAGTCGCTTCTTGTGAGTGAGATCGTGAATCCTCATTCCGTCTTACCAAAGGTCGCACGTCATTATCTCCACTTTTACTGTAGTAGGAAGACGTGTGAGGTGCCTAGATAAGCATCATATAATAACAAAGCAAAAGAATATAATAATAATAATAATAATAAAAATTCACAAAATCATATTAAACATTTGGGAAACAGAAGAGATCCCTTCTGAATGGAAATGCGCTCTCATCCATCCACTCCACAAAAAAGAGGACAAAACTGAACCAAATAATTGCAGGGGTATCTCGCTCGTACCGGTCACATACAAAATCCTATCAAAAGTTCTCATCAATAGATTAGAAGAACAAGCTGACCCACAAATAGGAGAATACCAGGCTGGTTTTTGCAAGAGGCGATCATGCATAGAGCAGATCTGGAATCTGAAAATGATTCTCCAGATGAGAAACACCCGAAACACAGTGGTTACTTTTGTAGATTTTAAAAAGGCCTACGACTCAATAGACAGATTAGCGCTCTGCAAGACGCTGGAAGAATTCAGCATTGACAGAAAGACAAGAGCAATCATTCGGGAAACATTGACTGACACAGTCTCCAAGGTTAAATTTATGGGGGATATCTCGCAACCATTTGAAATCCAAACTGGAGTACGGCAGGGTGACGGATTTTCACCATTACTCTTTAATATCATTCTTGAAAAAATTATCAGGACATGGGAAAAAGAAGTCAAAGGAATCTAAATTGGCATTAGAAAAGATAATAGATTCAATGTGAAGTGTTTAGCTTTTGCGGATGACCTTGCAATCCTCACAAATAATAGAAAAGAAGCCACTAACGCCATAGAGAAGTTACACGAAATTGCACAAAGAACTGGCCTGCAAATCTCATATGAGAAAACCCAGTACATAGAAAGAGAGCCACAAGACAAATTGCCTATTGTGACAACCCATGGGAAAATCGTACAAGTACCACATTTTAAGTACCTGGTAGAAATCATCCAGCCATCAGGGATCAACCTAAAGGCCAACGAGGAAAGAATAAAAAAACTACAGGAAGCATATAAACTCACGTGGAACTATTATAACAAAAAGTCCATATCCATTGACGCAAAATTCAGGCACTGCAACACTGTCGTACTTCCGGAGGCACTGTATGCATCTGAAACAACACAAATAGGTGGGCAAACTAAAATCAAAGAAATAGAGAAACAAGAAAGGAAAATTCTCAGGAAAATTTTTGGCGCGATACAAGAGCAAGGAATGTAGTAGAAGAGACCAACATCAGAATTATATAAATACACAGACATGATTACGGATACAATAAGGAAAGGAGAATGCAGTTCTACGTCCATTTCCACAGGATGAATGAAAACAGAATTTCAAAGCGAATTCTTAAAGGCATCAATTCAGGCAGGGGAAAAACAAAATGGATAAAAGAAGTTGAAGAGGACCTCAGACATGCACACATAACAGTAAACGATGCGGAAAATAGAACTGAATTCAGAAACATCATCAAAAAACATAAATTTGACGCCACAACACAGAAGAGACCAGGATGCAAATGGACAGCGGAGCGAAAGAAACAACACAGTGAACACATGAAGAAAATTTGGGCTCAGAAAAAAACATAAACAATCATCATCAAGGAATTCAAGTTCAAAAGCTCTCTTAATCGGAATAATCGATAATAATAATAATAATAATAATAATAATAATAACTACCAAGGGAATCCTTTAGCTAAATGCGAATGTGGTGCCGAACAAACCTCCAAGCAACTGAACAGCTGTTGTCAGTGTACAGTTTTCTGCACGCTGGAGCACCTTCTGTGGACCAGGGAGAGTGCTATCGAAGTTGCTAATTTTTGGTCTGATTGTATTTAGTGTTTGTAACTTGTTTAAATATAACTTTTATTATGTTTCTCATTGCCTCACGTTGCAGCTATATTTTCATTGTACGTATTAATTTCATATACTTAGTCTCTTTTTCTCTTTTTGTCTGTTTTGTATGCAACATCTGTGACACAAATAAATTAAATCCACAGTGGATAAATCATATTTCTTTTCTATTTTTTAAAATTAATTTTTTTTTTTTTTACTGGTTTGATATCTTGCAGCATGCGCTATCTCGTCCTGCATTGTTCCCCATTTCTTTATTCTTTTGAACTTAATTACCAGGCTTTTAACCAAGTCCATTTATAAACTTGTATATACTTGCGGTCGAGTATCTGCTTTCTAAACTGCTGACTAAGCATCATGTAGTGCAGCTGGTCTTCCCGCGAGCCTTGTAGTACGGCGATATAAACATCACATCTGAATTTCCACCAATAAGGCGTCTTCAAGTGTTTTTGTCGTTATGTATTTCGTTATATTAATAACTTTGCGTTTGATTCCCGTACGTTTACGCATTACCACAGCACTTAATTTTAAAGTTTGCAGTTTTATCCGAAGAAGTGTGCATAAAAAAAAACTATTGGCATACATTGAAACTACCGAACTTAATATTTCGGTAAGAGAGGGCTGTAGTTGTATATTACAGCCTCACAACGAAAGCAGCAGACGTGCTACCTCTGTGCTGGGACGACAAAATCACTTGAAGATGCCTTATTGGTGGACGTTTTGGAGAATCTTTGTTTTGCTTTCTCACTTCCAGAGTAGCAGACATTGTTAACTTGTGACAAGCAAAAGTACACTTCCAAAACCCATTTATAATCTGCATTCCTGGCAGATTCGTAATTTTACTCGTGTACTCAACCCATCCAACCTTAATATTAGGCCAGTCCAGAAGGGCTGAACTGTTTGCCATGAATCACTTTGCTAGTCGCTCATTCGCCGCTTAGGCGTGACACACGAAGTGATTCGGCTCTTCCTAGGTACTTACATGTTTTCTAAAAGTTGATAGAAAATTACGTTTTTCTTACGTAAAGGTAGCACACAATTAAGAGGTTTTCTCTCGTTATTACAAACTAACTCTGAATGTTAATTTAGTAATAGTTTATAAACACAATCAAGAGTTTTGGCTCGCAGGCCAGAGGGTATTCTATCTTTTGTTACAACAGCCAATCACAAGTCGATTCATTTGGCAAAGTTACACGATAGGTCTAACTGTTTTGTAGCATCTGTCATTCTTGCCTCACTCCATAGCGTGCTGTTAAACGTTAGCTCAACTGAGATGTGACGAAAGCTTGCCAATCCCACACGAACGCAAAATCTCTAAGTTTGGCG
The DNA here is from genome assembly GCF_023897955.1 of Schistocerca gregaria. Taxonomy (NCBI): domain Eukaryota; kingdom Metazoa; phylum Arthropoda; class Insecta; order Orthoptera; family Acrididae; genus Schistocerca; species Schistocerca gregaria. The sequence continues at coordinate 507,973,881 of NC_064927.1, forward strand.
ATCTTTTACAGAAGCTCGAAATTTAGCACGGATTCAATACGAGATGCTAGTAACAGTTTCCACAACGAAACTTAGTCTCGAAACCAGGCAGAAAATCCCGTGAGATACACAGTCGATGCTTTGTCTGCGCGATAGCAATGGAATTCAATTCGAATCAACAACAGCTGCCCAAATGAGTGACTTAGAAGCAGATGTCCTGGGTGTAATGAAGCAACTTAAATCACTTAATAAAAGCAAATCTTCTCTTTCGGACTGTGTACTAATTAGGTTCCTTTCAGAATGTGCCGATGTAATAGCTCCATCAATCTTACACAGCCGCTCGCTAGACGAAGGATCCGTACCCAAAGACTGGAATGTTGCACAGGTCACAGCAATGTTCGAGAAACGTAGTAGGAGTAATCTACTAAATTACAGACCCATATAATTAACGTAGATATGCAGCAGGATTTTAGAACATATACTGTGTTCGAAAATTATGAATAAACTCGAAAAGAACGGATTATTGCCACACATCAACACGGATTTAGCAAACATCGTTCTTGTGAAACACTACTAGTTCTTTACCGACACGAAGCGTTGAATGCTACTCACAAGGAATTTCAAATTGATTCCGCATTTCTGCATTCTTATGTAGGTTTTCGACACTGTACCGTCCCGTAGTGAAACTGCGTGCCTATGGAATATTGCCTCAGTTATGTGACGGGATTTGTGATTTCCTGTCAGAGCGGTCACAGTTCACAGAAATTGACGGAAAGTCATCGAGTAAAACAGAAGTGATTTATGGTGTTATAGGCTCTCTGTTGTTCCTTATCTGTATTAGCGATATAGGAGACAATCTGAGCAGCTTTCTAGGTTGGTTGCAGATGATTCTCTCGTTTATCGTCTAACAATAGTAAAGTCATCATAATATCAAAACAAATTGCCAAACGATTTAAAAAAAATGCCTGTATGGTGCGAAAATTGGCAGTTGAGTACAAAAATGAAAAGTGAGAGATCATCCACGTGAGTGCTAAAATGAATCCATTAAACTTCGGTTACGCAATAAATCAGTCAAATCTAAAGGTCGTAAATTCAACTAGATACCGAGGAATTACGAACAATTTAATTTGGAAAGAATACATAGGAAATGTTGTGGGGAAGGCAAACCAAAGACAGCGTTTTATTGGCAGAGCACTTCGAAAATCGAACAGATTTACTAAAGAGACTGCCTACACTACGCTTGTCCTTTCTCTTTTGGAGTACTGCTGTGCGGTGTGGAATCATTACGAGATAGGATTAACGAACTACATTGAGAAAGTTCAAATAAGAGCAACACGTCTTTTATTATCCCGAAATAGGAGAGAGAGTGCCACGGACAAGATACAGGATTTGAGGTGGACACCATTAAAACAAAGGCTTTTTCCATTACGGCGGAATCTTCTCACGAAGTTTCAATCTCCAACTTTTTCCTCCGAATGCGATAATATTTTGTTGACGGCGGCCTATACCGGAGTATAGGGAAAAACGATCACCATGACAAAATAAGGAAAATCAGAGCTCGCACGGAAACATATAAAAGTTCGTTTTTTCCGCACGCTCTTCGAGGTTGAAATAATAGAGAATTATTGTGAAGGTGTTTTGATGAAGTCTCTGCCAGGCACTTCAGTGTGACTCGCAGAGTATCCATGTAGATGTAGGTGTGAATTGTGGGAGTAAAACCGTCCGGTTGTAGGCGCTACAGTCTGGAACTGAGCGACCGCTACGGTCTCAGGTTCGAATCCTGCCTCGGGCATGGATGTGTGTGATGTCCTTAGGTTACTTAGGTTTGAGTAGTTCTAAGTTCTAGGGGACTGATGATCATAGATGTTAAGTCCCATAGTGCTAAGAGCCATTTTTTTTATACATGTTACCTACTTGATACAAGAAGTATTGTGTGTTTAGGCATGGCGAAATTTATGCGTAGAATACTAGTCGAGAAAGAAATAGTTACATAGCTTTAGACATACCTTATATATATCTAACAATTTTTTATGCTGACTGCTTTATATCTACAACACGTTTTACATCCTATCACCTGAAAACAAACAAAACGGTTTCTAGTTTTCTGTAATTCAGATCATTAATCGTGGTAATTGAGCGAGATATGATTTATGATTCTGTAGCCTTGTTCCCCGTTATTTCCAGTGTGATGAGTCACTTTCTTTTGGTTAGTTTGAAGTTTTGATGGTTTTACACGAAGTTTTATTTACTTTGCCACGTTAAGGACACAAAGAAAGCAAAGAAAGAAGAGCATCACTATCGAAGACGGTGATTTTTATTAATAAACTGAAGGTTGAACAAATCTCCCACGGAGCCCTGGATCACGGGGTCCCGGGTTCGATTCCCGGCCGGGTTGGCGATTTCCTCTCCTCGGGGACTGGGTGTTTGTGTTGTCTTCATCATTCCATCATCATGAAGGTGGCTAGATTGGACTGTGTACGGATTGGGAATGTGTCCGGGCGCTGATGACCGCGCAGTTGGACGCCCTACAAACGAAACATCATCATCATCATCATCATCATCCACAGAGCCTTCTATGAGAGGCGTCCAATAAGTAATGTTACACATTTTGCGCCGAGCGGTCTTGGGCGCCATGCCGCGGTTCTTGCGGCTCCCCACGTTGGAGCTTCGATTCCTCCCTCGGGCATGGCTGTGTGTGTTGTCCTTAGCGTAAGTTACTTTAAGTTAGATAAAGTAGTGTGTAAGCCTAGGGACCGATGACCTCAGCAGTTTGATCCCATAGGAACTACCACTATAAATTTTTCTTTTTCTGAAAGCAGGTTGGTTTTATTCAGAATTCGAATACTGAGACATGCGTGGCTCATGTTCACGCCATTTATTATTTAACATCTTGTTTTTACCGTGCGGCCGCCTCGCCGTTCTATTTTCAATTACTGGTGTCACTGAATTGCTGTCTTGCCTGCCCGTGAGTGGCAGCAGCAGCGTGTAGTTCGACAGCAGAGGTGTCGTTCGTCGTTGTGGGCGCCAATCTTCTGTGTGTCGCTTTATTGAAATCTTGTGGTCGTTTTGCTGGTTGCTTCGAGCGGAACTTATTTGGGTGATTGGTCAGTCGGCTGCCTATAGGTTGGGTTGCCCTCCGATTGAGAGGTAGCAGGCCAGACTGCTTGTCTCGCCTAAACGGGGGATCGTTTTAAAATTCCAGGCCGACCCTTGGAACTTCTGAGCGTCGTTCCGTGTCTGTTACATAGTAACTTCCCTGTTCGAGTTTTAGTTATTTGGTTGATGTGTGGCCTTCAGCTGAGTTTTAATATCTCTTGAATTTTTGTCCTTGTCTTGCCATTAACGCATGATATTGTTATTCTTCTAGGGGCCTTCAGCCGAATTTTACATCAGAGCTTTTAAGGCCTTAAGCCGTTAAATTATTGTGTTGATGTGTGGTTCAAATGGCTCTGAGCACTATGGTACTTAACACCCGAGATCATCAGTCCCCTAGAACTTAGAACTACTTAAACGTAACAAACATAAGTACATCACACACATCCATGCCCGAGGCAGGATTCGAACCTGCGACCGTAGCAGTCCCACGGTTCCGGACTGCGCGCCTAGAACCGCGAGACCACCGCTGCCGGCGATGAAAATAAGAGGTCGCGCAGTTCCAGACTGCAGCGCGTAGAACCGCTCGGCCACATCGGCCGGCGATGTGTGGCCCTCAGCCGAGTTTTAATAGCTCTTGAATTAATGTTCGTGTCTTGCCCTAAAGGCATACGGTTGTGATGTTTTGATATGGGGCCTTCAGCCGAATTTGCTTCAATTGTTTTAAGATTAGGCCTTCTGCCGTTGGATTGAAACACTTCGTATTGCTTAATATGCGGCCTCCAGCCGAGTTCCATCAAACTTAAAGAGCTAAGGTCTTCAGCCTGTTTAGGTTCAAGATTTAGAAAATATTCTTGGGTGAAACCTGCAAGTTTTGCTTAGGCCTTGGGTTTTCCATTTGAAGTGTGGCCTTCAGCCGATCTAAAGTTGATCAAGGAGATCGATTAAAGTTTTTAGTGTTCTGCATACCTGTTATTATATTGTGTATTGACAAAAAACTTTGTATGTTGATGTAACTGACAGCAACCTCATTTTGGCCCCTTTCCACAACCTAGCCCCCTCTGTTCTGCTAGCCCAGGCATTTCAGATAGACCATACTATTCCCCACTCTTTAGACTACCAAACCCTATTTTTCAACCTAGTCCCCGTTCAGTGCGACGTTCTTACGCTGCTTTACTGGAAGGGCGTGTGTGCCCATGTGGCACCACTTTATTGGTCGACGTCGGAGGGAACATCTTGCTGCATCAGTAACCTCCCCACAATCCACGTACTGCTTCCCGCGGAATGTGTCCTTCCTTGGGCCAGACCGATGGAAGTCGAAAGGAGCGAGATCACGGCTGTAGGACTTGTGTGGAAAGTTGCGTTGTTTTGGAGGAGGAGACATTCGTTCGCATTTTTGTGGCGACGAACACGCTGAAGTCATTTCTTAAGTTCCCTGGAGATAGCACAATGAACATCAGAGTTGATCGTTGCTCTGTGAGGCAGAATAACCTGTTCAGATTCCCAGAGGACCACTGCTACGACTTCACCGGCTGAGGGTGCGGCTCTGAACGTTTTCTTCGGAGGAGGTGGTGTAGCGCCACTCCACGTGTTGTCGTTTTGTTTCCGGTTTAAAGTGACGAACCCATGTCTGGTCGCATGTGACGAAGTTGGACAGAAAATTGGCACGATCAGCCTCGTAACGCACAAGCAACACCTTCGGTCCTGTTTATTATCTTTTATTAGGTGGCGAGGAAACCAGCGGGCACACACCTTACAGTAGCCCAACTGGTGGACTAGTGTGTCAGCACTACCAACAGAGAGCTGTAGGTGTGCAGCGAGGTCTTTAAGTGTGATCCGTCAGTCAGCTCGAAAGGCACTGCTGGAGTCTCATCCGACACGCGGGAGACCGCACAGGTTTGCGGGACGTTGTGCTCGACGATGAGAGAAGCCTCGCCCAGCGGCTCACCGTACTGCCGTCCAATGGCAGGCCTCAGAAGGCATTCTGCAAGCGCCTATGAGTATCTGCTATGCTTCGGGTTTCCACCGAAACAAACTGAATGGTGTGAGTGCAGGCTTCCTCGGCGAATTTCGTATATGAAGTCTTCACGGGTTGTCAGCCGAGTAGTGACTTCGTGTCGTAGCAACGTTTCGATGGAATGCGTCTCCAACATCTTCAGCCTGATAACCCGTGAAGAGTTCATATATAAAAAACTGAAAGATTGCTCTGTGTGTGCCGGCCGCGGTGGTCTCGCGGTTCTAGGCGCGCAGTCCGGAACCGTGGGACTGCTACGGTCGCAGGTTCGAATCCTGCCTCGGGCATGGATGTGTGTGATGTCCTTAGGTTAGTTAGGTTTAAGTAGTTCTAAGTTCTAGGGGACTAATGACCACAGCAGTTGAGTCCCATAGTGCTCAGAGCCATTTGAACCATTTGATTGCTCTGTGCTTGGAACGTACCTCCGTTACAGACGCCATTTTTAAGGCTACATGTTGCACAGCCACCTATCGGAACTTCATGACACTATAGGGGCTGGAGCGTGAATATTCAGCGATGTGTAGCAACAAATTCCGCATTTTTTTCAACCGAATTTTGCTGGAAAAATTTGTTGCATTATTCATTGAACTCCCTTCGTACCAGGCAATTTCCCATCGAGAAGTGGCCGTCTGTCGCGTAGGAAAATTTCTATGAAGCAATTCCGTGGTGAGGCCATGACGAGCACGAGACACTGGCCGTCGTCCGTGCCACCCCGCGCCAATGCCACCATTTGGCAGCCACCTGCTGGCGCACCGTCCCCCCAGCTGGCGCCGGCACCTTCACCACCAGAGCCTCTGCTGCTCGCCGGAGTATCTGCCCGGTCGGTCTCACCAGGCTGCGTGCAGCCCGCTCCAGCCATCCCACCACCCCACCTGGCAGTGCCGCCAACTGAACGCGGGTACTCTGCACGGCAGTCAGGCGCGCTTTCCACGAGCTTATGTTCGTGGACTTAGGCTCCAAGCGCCGACGTGTATTGGATCACGCTGTTACATTTCTGTTCCTTCAGAAGTAGCGGAACGAGTCATTGTATACACTCGCTGCTTGGGCAGCGATCACGTCACGACGTCTAGCGGGAGTCGCACCCTTTTTTGCAGCTGAATTCTACCACCGGAGCCGGAGCCGCCCTTTGATTCCCCTCACGATTAGCGGTGAGATGCACAATCTCCGGCTTTGGGGGATGATATGGCCAATGAGATCGTAAAAACTGTGAGGTCAGTATCCAAGTCCTGGATTACACTGAAGTCTCCATCGGTGCTTCTTTTGATATACTCCGTAGTTACGCCTTTCCAGCACCTGAAGAAAACTACTTGTTTAGGCTCAGAAATATTGTACGCAGAAATTAAAGCGTCAGTTCGATTAGACACGCGAAAACGTACCGTCTCTCCAGCACAATGACAAATGTTAGCAAAGAAGCTATATTGGTACCGTTCAGAACTGGATTTTTCTGATAGTGTGTTGTAAAAAGCTACAGACACAAATAACCCATTAAAAGCCGGCAGCGGTGGTCCCGCGGTTCCAGGCGCTCAGTCCGGAGCAGCGCGACTGCTACGGTCGCAGGTTCGAATCCTGCCTCGGGCATGGTTGTGTGTGATGTCCTTACGTTAGTTAGGTTTAAGTAGTTCTAAGTTCTAGGGGACTCATGACCACAGATGTTAAGTCCCATAGTGCTCAGAGCCATTTGAACCATTTTTGAACCCATTAAAAAGCCGTTCGAAATTGAACAAGATGGTAATGAAGTGCATACAGCGTGCAGTACAGCGTTCTCTGTTGTGCACGTTGGCTTGCTGAGTGCGGTGCCTGCTGAGGCGGGCAGCAGCAGCCTGTGCTCTTTCGGGAATAATTAGCGTGTCCGAGGGCCGGACCGGGCGCTAAACCCGTTACGGCGACGGCTGTTGCGCCACCAGCAAACAGCACTCGCGCTGGTGATGAAAGACAGGCGCTGCCTTTCACTTTCTTGACTCGCAGGCACCTGACACTGTCACCATTGGCTCCGTTTTTTTTTATTTATGTCAAGGGTGACGCGTGGTTCAACTCGCTTGCCTCGTTCAGATATTCTGCACTTTAGGGGAAAAAGTGGGAAGAGTAAGCGGTTGGGGGATGGTTCGGGGTCTCTTCATCTAAAGAAGAAAAGAAGGAAAAATCTTGTTACGATACAGTAGTCTTTACTACGTTACTCATCTGAGAAACGACAGAAAAGTTGTCAATAATGCTAAATCGTTTTCAGGTTAAAACAGTAGGTCAAAACGAAATGGCGGTTGTTGGGATTAAGGGAGGAAAGGCTGCAGTCGTTAAAATGTTGAGTTAGGAAAACAAGATAGATGTTTGTGGAGAAAGAAATCGTTCTGTAACTTTGCGGTCGCACTTCTCAGTATTTACCTATAGTATGAGAAGCTTCCTTTCGAAAGCCAGAATGCTAATCAATACTCATACTTTTTCCCGTTGGTTAACGACCTAGTATCTTTGTTATAAAAGCTTGTAATACTGTATTCCCTTAGGCTGCCTCAAAAAGCCGGTCAATCGGTCGGTCAGTTTATCACTCAACTACAATTTTGTACACCACGTTCAAGATAAAAATAGTGTTAATGGTACAGAAGCTGAGAGAGACCATTAAGAAAAACTTATCTGTATGCAGTATGGCATACTGGCCATTTACAGATATGCGATGAAGTATTTGTTTCTATGGTATGGGGCAATATTGTATAAAAGAGATTTGCCAACACTCATCAACACCTCTTATGGAGCTGAGAATGTGACTGGTTGCGACAAACCAACAGTTCACATGAGGATCGCAGCTGGACGTTTACAACGCCAGGCATACGTTGCCCAAGTTCTGATAGCTCACCTTGCGTCCGTTAAAGTTGAGTCCTTACCGCAGAATATCGGGTACGGTGGCGGTTAATTTGATGACTTGGCTCGGTACTTACTGAAGTTTATAGGTCTAATTCCTGTAATGAGTACGGAAATTTTTAAAGGATGCCAGGAATTTATTCCGCAGTTGCAATGCTTGAAGCAACACGTCGTCAGTTAGTGATACAATCACCTTTACATTCTACTAGACTCTTCCACGTGATGCATAATGTTATAGCTACAAACAGACAACTGCTTCGTTCGACCTTATCGTCTGACTTTAAGCCACGAACTTATCGAACTGAATTTACCGTCGAATCACAAAGCGTGGAAACAAATGTGCTGCGCAGCAGGCACGCTCCTACTCAGACCACGAGCACCGACGGCTGAGCCACGACCGCTCCTCGGCTACGGCCGCCAAGCAGCTCGTTCTCAAGCTGCACTGGAGTCCCTGCCTCAGTTCTGGCCGATCAGAGACCAGGGAAAGCTGTGGTATCATGTAAGGCCGTCCTACGACCCACCAGTGAGGTGGGCAAACACTTGTGTCCACGTGAACAGCGACGCAGTTTGCTACGTAGTGCCAGGATGTACGCCAGAGTGCCCAACCCTTTAGCTTATCTCAACCACACTGGAAGAAGACGAGTATTTTTGGGCCGCAAATAATATCCTTAACAATAACTTCATCGAAACAAATTCGCTGACTACGATTAACTTGGCGTCACCTGTGTTACTTACAAATGTTCTACCTGTTGGTGACAAATGAAAGTTTGTACCTGCTTATCGCGAGAGGTCGCCTTACGATCGGGCTGTCCGTGCACACATCCCGAACCGACTTACACTCCCGTGTGCCTCACTGCCTTGATCTCTATACCATAGCCTCTTATTTTCATCGCCGGCCGCGGTGGTCTCGCGGTTCTAGGCGCGCAGTCCGGAACCGTGGGACTGCTACGGTCGCAGGTTCGAATCCTGCCTCGGGCATGGATGTGTGTGATGTCCTTAGGTTAGTTAGGTTTAAGTAGTTCTAAGTTCTAGGGGACTGATGACCACAGCAGTTGAGTCCCATAGTGCTCAGAGCCATTTTCTTATTTTCATCACTGAATGCTCGCAGCTTAATTCTGTATTCCCACATTTGTGAGGACCAAGGGGAGTCGAGACCTATGAAATATCATTTAGTGTCCTTCTCGAGGTGTAAAATTTATATTGATCAATGTAAATAAAGAACTATCAATAACCTCGTACTGAAAAAACGGGATGGGTCAATGAGCAATGAGAGAACACCATCGTGTGGGGGGTTTCATACTGAAATTATTCAACTTATCGTAAGTATACACAAACGCAGTTTTATGGAATTTTTGCCGCGTGGGATTAGCCGAGCGGTCTTGGGCTCTACAGTCATGGACTGTGCGGCTGGTCCCGGCGGAGGTTCGAGTCCTCCGTCGGGCATGGGTGTGTGTGTTTGTCCTTAGGATAATTTAGGTTAAGTAGTGTGTAAGCTTAGGGACTGATGACCTTAGCAGTTAAGTTCCATAAGATTTCACATACATTTGAATTTTTTTTTTTTTTTTTTTTTTTTTTTTTTTAGCAGAGTGATTGTGCATATGACTAAGATAGAGCATTGCCTTCAATAGACCTCGCTTCTCACTACAGATACTGCGTTGACAGCCAATGTGAGGACTCTAGAATACACAGAAAGCAATTGGTGACTTCACGGAAAACTTCTTCTGACGCCATAGACCTTGCGACAAAAGTTGTCGAGGAAAGCGCATCGGTTGTGGTCACAAGAAAATGAATTAAAAGACCTAAGAGCAAGAACGTCATTGCCTTCATCCGGAAAGCGAAATTTGAAACAATGCTTTGGAATCTGAGCAGTAGTTGTATCGTTTTCCCAGTTTGTTACATACTTTTTACGAAAATACTGGATGATCATTTCAGTGACAAGTTGTGCTTGTTATACTCTCCGGCCGATATAACTGTGCAATCTGCGTTCAGCACAGTCGGGACATTTTGGACAACCCGTGGGTTGTTGCCCTCCACGAGTACCAAAATCTGATTCATGAACATTTATAATATGAGAGCAAGACTGTAAAACTGTAGGATTTAATAATATGTACGGCCAAATTTCCAGCTCGAAATACTTAGCACATAAGAGAAGAAAATTCGTTGTATGGACGTCGCTCCAAAAACTCCCTTGTCCCCGGCATAACACATTACACTTTGTCTTATCTAAAATATGAGTTCTCACTATGTCTTTCGTGAACTTATATACAGGCGTTAGCCCAAAGTTGCGCAGAATTTCAGATGTACTGGTATACACCTGGAGTAGTCCGTATGATTTTGCTGCCTTTGACAGTAAGAGCACGAAGACTGCATATTGTACTGTGTTTTGGTACATAAGAGATTTCAAATGCCCCATAAAATGTCGTGTGCGTTTAAGCCCGGAGAATGAAGAAGCCTGGAATTGGCCCTCTTCTTCGTATCCATGTGTTACGGAGACTGTTGCAAAGAAGTGAACTGAAATGTGAAAGTAGCTCGATATAGCGAGAAGTGGCCCTGGCAAAGAAATACGTGGGCTGTTCAATAAGTAATGCAACACATCTTTTCTTCAACAATTTCGGCTCCAAAAATTGGGGTAATCGTTGTGGGACATCGTAGAACATTTCCGCTTTAGCCCTTAAAGTTTCATGAAGTTCTGATAGTTGACGGCGCTCTACGTAGCCTTCAAAATGGTGTCTATAACGGAACTGCGTTCCAAGCAGAGCCTTCAAAGAGTTCGGTTTGGAGGAAAACTAGAGCCTCGCAGATATTCGAAAGGCGACCGCAGAATGTCTTCGGAGACTTGGTAGTGAATAAAAGCACGGTGAGTCGTTGGGCGAGGCCTATGTCATCATTGCAACAAGGAGGCGCAAACATGTCCAGTATTCTGCGTACCGGCGTGCCGCACTCAGCTGTGACTCCTGCAATGTTGGAACGTGCGGACCCTCTCATTCGAAGATATCAGCCGGTCACAGTCAAAGACCTCGCAGCACCACTGGATGTGACTGTCAGTTGGGGTACTCAAAGGAGCTGCCCTCGGGAAATAGAAGAGACCAGTTCAGCGTGTTCGCCGCCACAAAAATGCAAACGAACTTCTCCTTCTCCATGGCCGGCACACGAGTCTGCGCAGCCGAGAGGAGCTCACAACTACTCCACTGAAGTGCTGTTCCTCCTCCGCCCTAGAGCACGGACCCCGCGTTCTCCACGTGTTTGGTCCAGTGAATTATGTGGGTCAAACAGAGGTTATGTTGAAAAATAGAAGTTTGTAGCCATAAGAATAGAGAATAATATCGTGTATTGGAATCCTGAATAAAACCAACCTGCTGTGAGAAAAAAAAATGTGTTGCGTTACATATTGAACGCCCCTCATATACAGGGTGAGTCACCTAACATTACCGCTGGATATATTTCGTAAACCACATCAAATACTGAAGAATCGATTCCATAGACCGAACGTGAGGAGAGGGGCTAGTGTAATTGGTTAATACAAACCATAAAACAATGCACGGAAGCGTGCTTTTTAACACAAACCTACGTTTTTTTAAATGGAACCCCGTTAGTTTTTTTAGCACATCTGAACATATAAACAAATACGTAATCAGTGCCGTTTGTTGCAATGTAAAATGTTAATTTCATCCGGAGATATTGTAACCTAAAGTTGACGCTTGAGTACCACTCCTCCGCTGTTCGATCTTGTGTATCAGAGAGCACCGAATTACGTCGGGATCCAAAGGGAACGGTGATGGACCTTAGGTACAGAAGAGACTAGAACAGCACATTACGTCCACATGCTAACACCTTTTTATTGGTCTTTTTCACTGACACGCATGTACATTATCGTGAGGGGTGAGGTACACGTACACACATGGTTTCCGTTTTCAATTACGGAGTGGAATAGAGTGTGTCCCGACATGTCAGGCCAATAGATGTTCAATGTGGTGGCCATCGTTTGCAGCACACAATTGCAATCTCTGGCGTAATGAATGTCGTACACACCGCAGTACATCTGGTGTAATGTCGCCACAGGCTGCCACAATACGTTGTTTCATATCCTCTGGGGTTGTAGGCACATCACGGTACACATTCTCCTTTAACGTACTCCACAGAAAGAAGTCCAGAGGTGTAAGATCAGGAGAACTGGCTGGCCAATTTGTGCGTCCTCCACGTCCTATGAAACGCCCGTCGAACATCCTGTCAAGGGTCAGCCTAGTGTTGATTGCGGAATGCGCAGGTACACCATCATGCTGATACCACATACGTCGACGCGGTTCCAGTGGGACAGTTTAGAGCAACGTTGGCAGATCATTCTGTAGAAACGCGATGTATGCAGCAGCTGTTTGGGCCCCTGCAATGAAGTGACGACCAATGAGGTGGTCACCAATTATTCCGCACCATACATTAACTGTCCAAGGTCGCTGTCGCTCTACCTGTCTGAGTCAGCGAGGATTGTCCACGGACCAGTAATGCATGTTCCGTAGATTCACTGCCCCGTGGTTTGTGAAACCCGCTTCATCGGTAAACAGGTAGAACTGCAACGCAATCTCCGTTAATGCCCATTGACAGAATTGCACTCGATGATTAAAGTCATCTCCATGTAATTGCTGATGTAGCGACACATGAAACGGGTGAAAGCGGTGACGATGCAGTATGCGCATGACACTACTTTGACTCAGTCCACCGGCTCTCGCAATGTCCCGTGTACTCATGTGTGGGTTCATGCCAACAGCAGCTAACACACCAACTGCACCCGCTTCTCCTGTGACGGGCCTGTTACGGACCCGTTTGCGTGCTACGACCATACCTGTTGCATACAGTTGGCGGTAGATGTTTTGCAATGTGCGGCACATTGGATGCTCTCTGTCCGGGTACCGTTCTGCATACACCCTGCAGGCTTCAGCTGCATTTCGTCGACACTCGCCATAGATGAGTATCATCTCCGCCTTTTCAGAGTTCGAATACACCATGGTCACAGTTCCTACAACACTCACTATCACAGACGTCTGGTAACACGGTGTACTACAGTTGGTCTGCGTGCGGAGACGAATGCAGAATGACAATAGCAGCAAGCGCTACATGCGGACACCCCCACAACTAGACCAAACCACAACAGTGCACTACAGCCACACTCGTAAACACGGTCGTCATCGTAAACATGTGCCTGCAGATGCTGCTCGCCGACCGTGGCCCGTGTTTGTTACAACACGCAACTGAACGTCGGAGGTTTCAAGCGTCAACTTTAGGTTACAATATCTCCGGATGTAATTAACATTTTACAATGCAACAAACGGCACTGATTACGTATTTGTTTATATGTTCAGATGTGCTAACAAAACTAACGTGATTCCATTTAAAAAAAACGTAGGTTTGTGTTAACAAACATACTTTCGTGCATTTTTGTATGGTTTGTATTAAACAGTTACGCTAGCCCCTCTCCTCACGTTCGCTCTGTGGAATCGGTTCGTCAGTATTTGATGTGGTTTGCGAAATATATCCAGCGGTAACGTTAGGTGACTCATCCTGTATTTTATCGGGTCGGGTAGAGTAATTTTCCAAGCGTGTGGATAAACACAAGGCCCAAACATACAGCCAGTGACAATAACAACCTAAACTCTGAAACAAAATATTTGTTGTTGACTAATTTCAACAGCGGCGCGACCATTCACATCGGACGATATATGCTGGATGGATACAGAACGTTAACATGGAACACTCGCCAGGTATTCATGTGTCAGCATTAGTTGTTGCAGTTATTTGTATCAGGTTGACTCTAGCCTCGTCCATAACTGCTTACGGATAAGTAACTCGATTTGCGTTGTCCTAATCCCTTGTAGGCCCCCAGGCGCAAGTAGTAGATTTAAATGTACGTTGTTTCATATTTCCTCGTCTCGGGACCCCTTAGTTCCGCAAAAATATCCCCGGACACGTACTTTAAGTGGGCCAGCCATTATCGTAAGCTAATATGTGAAAAAAATGTGACTGCCAACGTCGCAGTTACGTAACTTTTTTTTACACTGTACCGGACATCCAAGTTCATTGTGAATATTCGTAGTTATTCGCTCGCCAAGTTCTTAATGATAATTTAAACCATTGATGCTAAGAGTAAGGGAAACAACGATGTGAGTGATCTGTCAACACAAGCAATGGCGTGAGTCGCATATGAACTTTACGTACGGTGAAAAGAAACACAAAACACTGGCGGCGAACCTAGAATTACAAGCTAACCAGACAAAGCAAAACGGCATTCCAAACATTTCATGAACAGAATGTTTTTATATGGTTTGTTGGAACGTCCTGTTCCTGACCGTTTCTCGTGGTTAATGTACTGTTAAGAGTTGTAAAAAATAAGCTGGGATGAAGAGATGAAACTGTAAGATGGCAAGAACTATGCCCCTTACATGAAGTCATTAAAGATCACGAAACTCACGTTGAGCGAACAGTAGGGCTGAACAAAAATGACTGACAAGGCACAATGCATCTTGTAGAGAGTATAGTATGGATGTATTGGAATAATTAATGTTGGGTGATGGTTTTAAAGTAATTCATACGACATGAAAACTTTGTGGAAACGCGTCGATTTACTGGAGGCTAGTTTATCCCAGGGAAGTACCCAGAAATGACCGCGGCACGCGGCTGGGGAGCGGCGAAGGGAAGCGACAGCAGGCAGGGTGACTCAAGCTCTGAGAAAGCGGTGACGTGGCGCGGCCTCCAGCCGCCTTAAGATGAGTGACAGTGAGTGGGCGGTTGACTCCGACTCCATGCTGGTCTACCGGGAAACAGACAGAGAATTTGTACGCCTGTTGATAAACGTCCATCGTACCGCTTTCAGTGGAACATGCAAGAAAGCCGCGCAAAGCTACGGTGGAGCGGTCAACAGAGGCCGAAATATGCGTGTTCGTGACTACAGCAGCTTCACGCTGAATTCACGGTCCGCAGAGTCTGAAGTAAATCAGGTGAAAAGCGACAGAATGAAATACGCCGGCCTCCAATGGGAACATAGGACCAAGGAATCTGAAGTACTCTCCTGGGAGTCAGAATTCCGGAAAAAATGGTGTTTTGTGCAGACGCTAACCTTGATGGGTGGCCTGGGAGGAGCTAAATAGCAGAAGTTCAGAGGAAGGGAAATTTTGTGGGAATTTGTTCACTTCCCAGAGCAGGCATTGGTCGGCGCTGAGAAGCGATGCATAATTAACGCGACTTGCGCTGCAATTGGCGTAAGTGATTTTGCTGGAGGGGAAACCGAGGCGAAGAGTAGTCTGTTAGAAGCCTCCATAGTGGTCTTCCGTTCCCAGCTTACCTAGAGTGTGGACGTGGCGTTCTTTACTCAGCTTGCCTGAGAAAGAGTGAGCATCTCTGTAGTTTAGGACATGGCAAATGGAACGATTGAGCTTGGAGGTAGAAAGTTTTGTTTCAGCTATGTACTGAGCAAGATAGCTAGGAGTGAACAGACGAGCGCAGCCTTGCAGCACGACGAGGCCGGCCGACGCCCTCACGACGACGACGAACCGCCACGCAGTATTCGGTGATATTGCACCCAGTCCGGCTTGAATTAGGCCACTGATTAATTTGTTGGATTCCATGAGGGTTTCATGGGCCATGTATCGGGGAATTCTTCTCGCACTTCGCAGTACGTCTGGGTCAGTCGATAGAAATTAATTATGATTGATCGCGCTTTACTCCACGTAAACGCAATTTATTACCACTGCCTGATAGGAGAGTCATGTAATGAGATGATTGAAGGTCGGGAGTTAAAATAAATTTGTGCTAATCGACTGCATCTGTTTTCAGTCAAGTAGTTGAAATCCCAAGTCACTTTCTTAATTAATTTTATGTTCAATTGACATCTGGTGTTCAATAGCTGGATATAACATCAATGTGCACCCCTTTTTAATTAAAAGTGATCAATTCCGAATCAATTAACGTCAACACTGCCATCGCAGTTCAATCAGGATCTCTCTCTCTCTCTCTCTCTCTCTCTCTCTCTCTCTCTCTGTGTGTGTGTGTGTGTGTGTGTGTGTGTGTGTGTGTGTGTGTGTGTGTGTGAGTGAGTGAGAGAGAGAGAGAGAGAGAGAGAGAGAGAAAGAGAGAGATCTGCTGGTGTAGTTTCTTTGAGTGGACCACCGCTATCTGCAGTCACGTTGTCCACTTTACGCTTGAGCTCCGTCGTAATAATATCAATGTCGCAGAGAGATTAAATGTCAATGCCCCTTTTTCCTTTAGGTTTTCTTAATTACTATTTATGATTGGCGTCCACTTCTCTGGTAGGGACCCAAATTGTCTGGATTCATTGGCGCCGTCTTTTTTTTTATGACTTCCGTTGCTCTTTACTGAACATACGAGCATCAGATATACCTGAGACTATTGGGCTGGGTTCTAATGAATAGTAAATGCGTGTACGCCAACTACAAAAGATTGCAAATTTTTAACGTATGATAACAACCCATTTATTAACAGAACTTGGGAGCAAGGTGAATTAATAACAGCACAAAGTCATTTTCCTGCGAGCTATTTAACTTACGAGACGAAACCCTGAAAGCAACGGTACAAGGCAAGAAGCGTCCGACATATATTTGAGCTCTTGTTGCTTCCATAGCGCTGGAAACTGACGAGGTAACGTAAAAGTATTTTGTTTTGGAGAAAAAGGCTATTCTATTATTATTTCTCCACTCAGTTGTTTGTTTTTTGTTTATTTAGCGCAGATTTGGAAGCAACTACAGCTTCATTACATATAGTTTAGCACTGTGATCAGTGGGAGATAGCACCGTAAGTATATCCTGTTAATGTACTACGTCATCTTCTAGTGCAGTAGCTGTAAGATTCTGGACGCTGCTAGGTACTGGAGCGCATTAACAGGTCATACACTGAGACGACAAGAGTCATGGAATAGCACACGCACATTTACAGATGGCGCTAGTATCGTGTGCACAAGATACAAAAGGTCAGTGCATTGGCGGAGGTGCTTTATGTACTCAGGTGATTTGTGTGTGAAACTTTCCGACGTGGTTGTGACCGCACGACTGGAACAAAAAGACTTCGGACGCGGAATGCCAGTTGGAACCCGAATGATGGAACATCGTTAGGGAATATTCCTGGATCGTCGGAGTCTTGTGCCGAGGATAGCAAATTCCAGGCGTCACCTGTCATCGTGGATGACGCAGTGGCTGACGACCTGCACTTGACGACCGAGAGCAGCGCCTTTTGCACAGTGTTGTCGATGCTAACAGAAAAGCAACACTGCGTCAAATGACCGCAGCAGTCAATATCCGTTATAACAGCACAGAGGAATCTGGCATTAATCGGCTGTGGCAGCAGACGACCGAAGCGAGTGCCTCTGCTAAACGGACGGCATCGCCTCCAGCGGCTCTCCTGGGCTTTTGACCATACTGGTAGGACCGTAGGCGACTGGAAAACCGTGGCCTGGTCAGGTGAGCGCCGATTTAATTTGGTAAGAACTGATGGCAGGGTTCTAGTGTGGCGTAGATTCCACGAAGCCATTGACTAAAGTTGTCAACAAGGCACTGTGCAACCTGGTGGTGGCTCCACAATGGTGTGGCCTGCGTTCACATGGAATGGACTGGCTGCCCTGGTCCAACTGAACAGATCACTGAGTAGAAATGGCCGCGTTCGGCTACCTGCAGACAGTTTGCAGCCATTAACAGACTTCATGTTTCCAAACAACGATGCGATGTTAATGAATGAGAATGCGACATCTCAGCGGGTCAGAATGATTCGCGAGTGTTTTGAAGAACATTCTGCACAGTTCGAGCGAATGGTTTGGCTGCCATGAATCCCATCTTGTATTTATGGGACATGATCGAGAGATCAGTTCGAGCACAAAATCCTGCAGCTGCAACACTTTCGCAGTTAAGACGGCTGTAGAGGCATCGTGGTTCAATAGTTTTGCAGCGGACGTCCAACTACTTGTCGAGTCGATGCCGCGGCGAGTCGCTGCACTACGACGGGCAAAAGAAGGTCCAACACGGTCTTCTGAGGCGTCCCATGACTTTTGTTAACCTCAGTGTACTTTCCGTTTTCTGTCACAGGTATCTCAGTGCTGAAGGACCTAAAGAGAAACCGATAGATGCTTCGAAATCAATATCAAACAATAAAAAACATAAAGACAGTTGAGAGGAGGAAAAATGGTAAGAGAATAGCCTTTATTCCCCGTAACAAAATATATTTTAAAGGTGATCATACAATGTAGGTTTGCACGGCCGATATTGTCTTCACTTAAAACATGCAGGCTGATAGCCCGTGGTCGATGTGTAAAACTCACTTCTGACGTTTCGCCCCTGTCCGGGGGAGACATCCTCCGAGGTAAAGCGGAGAACTGCAATGAGAACTCGAGGAAGCGCTCATTATATAGGCAGTGCAGAGAGCGCCACTGCTCATCACGTGGCGTCGGTTAGGAGACTCTCTCTATTAATGCCAACATTTGAGAGGTGGCATGAGCCTCCCTCTCATATTTCTGTCTTACTCTGAGTAATTCGATTTTCCTCTCTAATTGCATGCGGTGAAAAGTTGCTATTCCTTCACACGCCGACCTCCCATACAGTGTCTCTCCTCACCCGGGTGGTCAGGTGACAGGCGGGATCTGCTGGTCTTGAAAGGGTTACGCCGATGGGTGTGAGGGAGTCAAGTGGATGCTTTCCAGACGCCGACATTGTCATAAGAGCGGGGGAGACACGCCCACAGGGGCCTGACGGAGCGGCTGGGCTAGAGATTCCGTTACTTCGCAGAAACTTAGTGAAAACCGTTTCTCGCGGGCTACCAGCGAAGCATGGGAATAACTTGTGTTCCCAGGCAGTCTTGGCGGGCAAATTCCCGCGTTTTCTGCAAAGTCGTAACTGTGATTGGCTTGCTCAGGGCATAGCTCCGTGACGTGGCAAAATAGGCGCAGAAATTGGCTCCAAGTATCTCCATTGGTGGTATAGTAGTCCGTCGGCAATAGAGTGGAATTTTCCGCCGGTTTTCGAGTTGCTGATTGGAACGTTTAACCATGGCCGCTGTCGTGGGGCTGGGGAATGTTATGTGTTTGGCTTGTATGGGTGCTCTTGAGAGAGTTGGCTCTCGGCTTTCGGTCGGAGTAGGTTTCAAGACTGAGCTCTCGCTGCTGTGGACAGCCTGCCTTCCGTTGTCTGTCTAACATACTTTCATTTAGTTGTAACTGTTTGACGAAGTTGCTAAAGTTTCGACTTCAATGTAACTTCCCGAGGACAGTTGGCAATTGAGCGTTCTGCGTACAAGCGGCCTATGTTGTCCGTCTTGAAGAGTTTTGGCGAAAGTTAACAGTACTTGTGACTTCTCTTGTTAAAATGACTCATTGTAACGTCATTGATTGTGTAGCGAGCTTTCTTCGTCTCCCTCGGAGGCGTATTTGTGCTGCTATGAAGTCTTTAGTCTGGAACAACCAGACCAGGAGAATTTGTTTCGGGGTATACTCACATTATCATCACCACGACGGGACGTCGAAGCAACCAGCCATCGTCTCTGGTATGCCAGATCGTATCCTTGCAGTTAAGAAGACAGCTTGGTAATGTACGTCCACAGCACCGGAAAATCAGGGAATTTTGCTAGGTGATAATCAGAGCTCAGCAGAGCGCGCCTGTTCGTCTTTTCTAACTTTGTACTGTCTTGGGTGTTCATTGTCTGAGTTATCACTACTGTAGCAGCAATTAATGTTGGGTTGGCTGGATATTTCTCTTAAGATCTGAGTTGCAAGGAATTGGCTCTACATACCACTTGGTCATAAATGTCACAATCTAGTTTATGGACAACATCATCTTCACAGCATTTATTTGAGTATCCAACTTGATGTATTGTAAAGGTTTCATGTGTTTTGTTTATTATTTTGATTTCAGTCATAATAAATCAAATTCTTATTTTGGACAGAACTTTCATTCTGTGGATCGGTAAAGCAACCCTTTCATTTCTCACAACGTTAATGAAACTTTCCTTTATACACTCCTGGAAATGGAAAAAAGAACACATTGACACCGGTGTGTCAGACCCACCATACTTGCTCCGGACACTGCGAGAGGGCTGTACAAGCAATGATCACACGCACGGCACAGCGGACACACCAGGAACCGCGGTGTTGGCCGTCGAATGGCGCTAGCTGCGCAGCATTTGTGCACCGCCGCCGTCAGTGTCAGCCAGTTTGCCGTGGCATACGGAGCTCCATCGCAGTCTTTAACACTGGTAGCATGCCGCGACAGCGTCGACATCAACCGTATGTGCAGTTGACGGACTTTGAGCGAGGGCGTATAGTGGGCATGCGGGAGGCGGGGTGGACGTACCGCCGAATTGCTCAACACGTGGGGCGTGAGGTCTCCACAGTACATCGATGTTGTCGCCAGTGGTCGGAGGAATGTGCACGTGCCCGTCGACCTGGGACCGGACCGCAGCGACGCACGGATGCACGCCAAGACCGTAGGATCCCACGCAGTGCCGTAGGGGACCGCACCGCCACTTCCCAGCAAATTAGGGACACTGTTGCTCCTGGGATATCGGCGAGGACCATTCGCAACCGTCCCCATGAAGCTGGGCTACGGTCCCGCACACCGTTAGGCCGTCTTCCGCTCACGCCCCAACATCGTGCAGCCCGCCTCCAGTGGTGTCGCGACAGGAGTGAATGGAGGGACGAATGGAGACGTGTCGTCTTCAGCGATGAGAGTCGCTTCTGCCTTGGTGCCAATGATGGTCGTATGCGTGTTTGGCGCCGTGCAGGTGAGCGCCACAATCAGGACTGCATACGACCGAGGCACACAGGGCCAACATCCGGCATCATGGTGTGGGGAGCGATCTCCTACACTGGCCGTACACCTCTGGTGATCGTCGAGGGGACACTGAATAGTGCACGGTACATCCAAACCGTCATCGAAGCCATCGTTCTACCATTCCTAGACCGGCAAGGGAACTTGCTGTTCCAACAGGACAATGCACGTCCGCATGTATCCCGTGCCACCCAACGTGCTCTAGAAGGTGTAAGTCAACTACCCTGGCCAGCAAGATCTCCGGATCTGTCCCCCATTGAGCATGTTTGGGACTGGATGAAGCGTCGTCTCACGCGGTCTGCACGTCCAGCACGAACGCTGGTCCAACTGAGGCGCCAGGTGGAAATGGCATGGCAAGCCGTTCCACAGGACTACATCCAGCATCTCTACGATCGTCTCCATGGGAGAATAGCAGCCTGCATTGCTGCGAAAGGTGGATATACACTGTACTAGTGCCGACATTGTGCATGCTCTGTTGCCTGTATCTATGTGCCTGTGGTTCTGTCAGTGTGATTATGTGATGTATCTGACCCCAGAAATGTGTCAATAAAGTTTCCCCTTCCTGGGACAATGGATTCACGGTGTTCTTATTTCAATTTCCAGGAGTGTAAAATTAAAGTATTGCAGGTGCCAAGGTCTTTTCTACTCCACTTGCAGGGTCGATTACAGTCACTTCGAGTTTCTTCTTAATCCATGTGCAACAGTAAAAGTCGGAGTTAGAAAAGGGGGGGCTTAGAGCATCATTTCCATATGAAGATTCGAGAATAATTTAGTGTTACATACACTGCTAGCCCCGGCTGCTCGCCATTCTCGATTGAAAGTAATCTATCGTCACGCTTTCGGTGCAGCGCTAACATCCAAATTTTATCCAGTTTAACACCTTCGTCTTTCCTGTTAAAATTATTTACATGTTTATGAATCTCGATAGACTGTGGCCTTACTAATGGACGGAATCAATACCTTGCCGCTGGGCAGCTGCTGTTCGTTGTTGCTCCTGATTCTCTGCCTAGAGCGAAGTGCTCGCTCTATCGCATAGTTAGAATAGCCATTCTTCACTGAGTCCTCCCTCGGGCATGGGTGTGTGTGTTGTTCTTAGCATAAGTTAAAAAAAATGTACGGCCTCTCTACCGCGGTTTTTATTTCACCTCCTTTTTGTCTAGGGCGTTGATTAGAATCTTTATGCAGGTAATGATCAGTAAGTGTATCCTTTCTATAGACCTTATGGCCGAACGTTCCGTCCCGTCGTTTAACCACAGACACATTCAGAAAATTCAGATGGTCGTTACTCTCCGTCTCCAAAGAAAACTGGGTTTTCCGATTAATGCTGTTTAGATTTGCCGGGAAGGCATCCAGATCCTCTGCTCGTCTATACTACGAAAGTGTCATCGACATAGCGATACCATCTGGCTGGTCTCTTACTGGCCGTCTGCAACGCCCGTTGTTCAAGGGGGTGTTACGGGTGCAGCGATGCAAACGACGTTCGCCGTTTAGTGGGATCGCCCCTCGAGATGTACGTGCACTGCGAAACGCGCCGGTGTCGAACACGCAACTAGGGCCGGCAGGAAGAGCGCAGTGGCTCCGCCACAACAAACAACTTTCACTGTGCCGGAGACTGCGCCGCCGCATACAGTATCGGGGGCGCTTAGTACCTGGCCGGCCGGCCTGCCTGTTGCGAATGCAGGCGGACCGGTCGCGCATTGGGGTGCGCTAAGAGCGGACAACCCGCCGCTCCCGAACTCCCCACCTGTGGCGCTGGACTGGCTGTCCTGCCCAGAGGAAAGCAGGCGCACGTAGCCGAAGCCACTCGTGTGGTGTTGATGCCGCCCACCACAACAGCCACTACCAAGGATTTGAGAAATTGCAAGAACAGGAAGGGCAGCAAGTAACAATAGGAAGAATACGCGACTAAATCTGTAGGGTGTTTCAGTAGTATGAAAGGTGCGGAATTTAGTGCACAGAGCTACTTACCTCTTGAAATACCAAAGTCTCTAAAATGCTTTGGCATCAAGTCGAATTGATACGGGTATGTCGTTTTATCCTGCTCTGTTTCTGTGCCTGACTTCATCAATCGTAGTCGCTGGCGCTTCTGTCTAAAGGCATCTACACGACCGGCTGTTTTCAATGGGTGAGAGATCCGGAGAGTGTGCTGGCCCGCACAATAAGGTAAACCTTCTGAACTGAGGCAGGCCAAGGCAGCACAGACTACACAGAAGGCAGGCCGGAGCCACTGGCCTTAACACACCATGAATTAAACGCCTGCTGTCCTCATCACCGGCTGTGCCAAACTGTTGAGTATCGAAATGCACCTCAGAGTATTACATCCCGCACTGGGCCAGCCTGGCAATCAAACCAGTCTGGCGACGTCAGCGTTCAGTGGGGACTGCACGCACAGGCTGGAAGGACGCCTCTGAGGGTCGGCTGGACACTGCCTGGTTGGAATAAACCAGTATCGGAGCCGAGGCCATTCATAACCACCACCCTAGAATGACTACGCATAAAACTGTTACGCAAGGATTTGTATAAGCGAATTTAGTTGTTTGATCTTGGGTGACGCCACTTGAGTCGCATCAGCTTCGCATAAATAATAAATAATAATTGATATTCACCAAAATCTGTGATCAGGGAGTGAGTATGGAAACTGGTGTTTCACTACTGAAATTACGTAATGGCCTGATATCACAATCAGATTTATTTAAAACAAACACATTCATGTAAATGTTGATTACGCATCTGAATATAAAACGAAAATTAGTGATAAATATCAAGTATAGGTGAAATCCGAGACCGAATCGTTGGCAAGATTGGCGACAGGTCTAAACTGTGAGATACTGTGCAATCTCATGTGTACCGCAGGGCGACCAGATCAGACGTAAATTAGCATAAGACACATTATCGATTGATAGATACTATGTAGCACGCACAATTGATTGGTATTGTAGCCTCAGTAGTCCAGTCCACTACAGAGGGGGGCTTTGAGCAGCCTACTAGTTCTCTGAATGCTGGAACTGCGTGTATTACCCCTATTGTCGTCGCTCGTGTGACCAATGGCAGCGTCGGGTGGAGGCCGATGCTGCAGTGAGGGCCGCTGCTCGGCAGGTCGATCAAACGACTCCAGAGTGAAGTCCTTGAAAGAAGCGTCTCCTCTAAATTTCCAAGTTTTGCGTCCGACGGTCCAGATGATGCCCCAACTAGTGTTTCCGTTATTCCGGAAGAGAACTGACTCCCTTCCGCGCAGCAACCACCCAATATCTACGGTGCTGATTTCGATAAATGCAAGTGCTAGTCCTTGCTGAACAGCAAACTTTGCGCCAATAACACTGAAACGCCAAAGAATGTGGTATAAGCATGCGTATTCAAATACACAGATATGTAGACTGGCGGAATACGTCGCTGCGATTGGCAACGCCCATATAAGACTAGCATCTGGCGCAGTTGTTAGATCGGTTACTGCTGCTACAGTGGCAAGTTATCAAGTGAGTTTCAACGTGGTGTTATAGTCGGCGCACGAACGATGGGACACAGTTTCCGAGGTAGCGACGAAGTGGGGATTTTCCCGTACGACCATTTCACGAGTGTACCGTTAATATCAGGAATCTGGTAAAACATCAAATCTCCGACATCACTGCGATGGCTGGAAAAAATCCTGCAAGAACGGGACCAACGAAGGCTGAAGAGAATCGTTCAACGTGACAGAAGTGCAACCCTTCCGCAGATTGCTGCAGATTTCAATGCTGGGCCATCAATAAGTGTCAGCTTGGGAACCCATTAACGATACCTCATCGATATGGGCTCTCGGAGCCGAAGGCCAACTGGTGTACCCTTGATGATTGCCCGACACAAAGCTTACGCCTCGCCTGGACCCGCCAGCATTGCCAGTGGACTGTTGATGACTGGAACCATGTTGCCTGGTCGGAGGAGTCTCGTTTAAAATAGTAACGAGCGGATGGACAATGCGGGTATGGAGACAATCTCATGAATCCATGGACCTGCATATCAGCAGGGGACTGTTCAAGTTGTGGAGGATCAATAATGGTGTGGGTCATGTGCAGTTGGAGTGATATGGGACCGCTGATACGTCTAGATACGACTCTGACAGGTAACACGTACGTAAGCATCCTGTCTAATCACCTACAACCATATATGTCCATTGTGCATTGCAACGGACTTGGGCAATTCCATCAGGACAATGCGACACCCCAGACGTCCAGAGTTGCTACAGAGTGGCTCCAGGAACACTCTCCTGAGTTTAAACCCATCCGCTGGTTACCAAACTTCCCAGAGATGAACACTATTGAGCCTTGCAACGCGCTGTTCAGAAGAGATCTCCACCCCCTCGTTCAGCCCTGCAGGACTCACGGCGTCAGCTCCCTCCAGCACTGCTTCAGGCATCCGTCGAGCCCATACCACTTGCGGGGCTGCTACACGATAGCAGGCGGGTGTACCAGTTCATGTGGCACTTCAATGTATGTAAACAACATCCTCCAATGGGACAGCCTACCTCCAGAGTAAACAGAGTCTGCAAACGCGAGCCGACGTCACGGCCACGCCGCTACTCACCCAGCTCCCAGTCTGCCCATGCGGGAAGCAACACGCCGACGAGTGGTGTCAGACGGTCGCTCTCATTGCTGAAGCCTGTGGAGGCAGCGAACAAAGCCTGCTGACTCTGTAGCTGGAGCCTCATCATTTCGCTCACCAGCACCGTCCGTCCGCCACAGTAGGCCAGCCCCGGTCTGAGACTGTCAGGAAAGGGGAGAGGGCGGCGGCGCCGGCAACAGCTGGCAGCCCGCCACGTACCCACAGCCATCGTGCGGGAGCGGCAGCGTCGGCCCTCGAACGTCGACGTCGAGCGTGCCGAGTTCAGCGTGCTGCTGAACGCTAAAGAGTGATGCGTTTTGTGCACACGGTACGTGGGCGCCAACGTCGTGTATGCGATCACAACGGACTCCAGCGGCAGTTGCGGGATGTTTATAGTTCGTAAATCACACTGTTTACTAAACGAGCGCGCGTAAAATTCTCATGTTAGCCGTATTAAAACGCACGTTTCCTCCATAGTCCACGAAAAGGAAAATACCATATCCAATCAATAAGGAACACAAACAGTGCGATACAAATTTGCAATACTTCTCTACATACGATGAACATATTTAATCATTCCCACATTTTAGTAAAAACCCGAGGTCAGTCTTACTTGATCACTGTTCCTACCCAGTGGCAGAATCTTTGCAACATGTGAATTACGAAGCGTAAAAGAAAAAGGAGGTAAATATCTTTATACAAGTAGCGCAAACGATTAAGACAACCGAACAAACTCACCCAACCGAACAAACTCACCCCCCGAAAACGGCGAACTTATATTTACATAACATCAAATATTATAGTATATACTTACATTAAACTAATAAGAAATTGTAAGAAACAGAAAAACGGAAATGTTAGGGAAAAAAATTGCAAGTTCCGGGCCGCACGGGATTAACCCAGAGGTCTCAGGCGCAACAGTCATGGGCTGTGCGGCTGGTCCCGGCGGAGGTTCGAGTCCTCCTTCGGGCATGGGTGTGTGTGTTTGTGCTTAGGATAATTTCGGTTAAGTAGTGTGTAAGCTTATGGACTGATGACGTTAGCAGTTAAGTGGCATAAGATTTCACACACATTTGAACGTTTTTTGTAAGTTCCGGGACGTGAATCACCGCCATACGTCACAATCTTATACGGATCAGTGAACGCTACTCACATCGCTGAATCAACAACACACTGCTTATGACAAATCATAGCGTGTTAGCAGTTGCTGAAAACTTTCATCGTAGATCTGTTACTGATTGGAATTTAATTGTAACAAATTGTACCAAGAACAATGGGTTTTGGGTGGATCTTCAGTGTGTCGCCCCTTCAAGTAGCATACGCTCATAATAAGCAAGTTCCAATAATTATTTTGCCACGAATATCATGTTTCTCATTATTTTATTGGAACGAATTACGCAGTTAACAAGGGGTTTTCCAGTGATTCTCAATTTGCTGGTGCTCAGAAACGGCATGTATACGTGTAGACTCGAAATGAGTGCCAATATGGCGCCTCACGACTCTGTGCTGAAGGGAGACGGGGTACATGTGACGTAGATGGCGTTGTGCCATCTCATTGGTCAACGCCCAGAATATCTCACATGCCAGATATTGCTCCGCACGTTCGAAAAGACTCCCGAACGTGCTACTCCACGCTATGGCGTCAGAAACTCTGCACGCTCAACGTTCAACGCTCTGCTGCACGTTCTGTGTGCTGACGGCTTCAGCTCAACGCCCGGCAGGTCCGCTATTGCTCGTTTCTCCTGCCCTTCCAGGAACTGTTCCTACGCGCTCGACTCACTAACACACCCCTTAGCTGTAACAGGTTGCCATGAAACAGAAGGCAGAAAAAAAAGTAGTGGAAGGAAGAGAGATCCACAACCCAAAGTAATTGTAATACAGTCAGTAGAGTACATAGTGTTCAATCACCATATCTCCATATAAATGATCAGGCCACACTTCTGAAGAGCCTGCCTTCCTTCAGGGATGATATGCACAGAGCCGGAACTTGTCTGAAACGACGACACGGTGATGCCTCTGCGGTCCCCGGCGTTCTCACTGGGCCCACGACCGTCGCCACATACACTGTCCACTCACATCAGTGTCACTACCCGTGAGAAGCCTGAACAACCACCTTATGCGATGGAGACCACTGCGAGGTGGAAGGCAATCAGCGAGGTTCTGGACGGGGATGTGGAGCCGTGCTGACTCAGTGCTGCGGCAGCTCGGCTTAGGACCCGTGGGACGAACAGCCCGTCAGAGGGTGTAACACAGGTTCTCGATTTGGTGAGTCTGGAGGCCACGGCAGTGTAGCAAATCAGTCCTGGTGCTCTTCGAACCACGCACGTACACTGCGAGCTGTGAGACCCCCGCGGCTCTGGACCGTTCCAGTGATTGTTGCAGCATGTTCGCAGTATACTCCATCGGGCGTCTGCCTGACAGAGCATAAAACGTGATGCACTTGTAAAGGCCGCCGCTCCTCGACGAGCGTCCAGATGCGGCACTGGTGTGCAAGTCGCAGCCTCAGTCGCCTAAGAGCAGCGGTGAGCGCGGGTGTACGAACCAGTCGCCCGCTGCTGAAGCCCTCAGGCAGCAGCATCCGCCGAACGGTCGCCGAGCAGTTGCAGCTGGTGGCCCCTCCGCTCATTTGGGCGGTCAGTTGCTCAGTAATCCGTACACACCTCCACAGCCGCCGCCCAGCCCTTTCATCTATGGTCTGGATGGAGCCATTTTGCCGTGCACGTCGTTGTTTAACCCCCGCGACACGCGAACAATTTGCAGAGTTAGCCGTTTCGGAATCGCTTACATCATTGGCTCGAAAGGCCAATAACCGAGCCCTTCTGGCGTCAGATAAATCGCCCCGTTTCTGCACTACAGCAACGGTCGCACTCTCTCCCGCGTTTTGTACACCCTCCACGGCCACTGCTACCACCTGAATTGTCACTGCACGCTGACGTCAAAAATAGGCGGTGGTCGCGTTAAAATGTGACTGCACCGCGTATTTTTTGCTGTCGCATCGAGGCAAGCTGCAGCGATAGTCGGTCGCTGTAGTGACACTCTCTGGTGGTCCACACGTTGCTGTATTCTCGAATCTTTTCTATTACTCGTCTTTTTCTTTGCTGCTATTCATCTTATATCTTGTTTTCAAGGAACTATCCATTCTTTTCTTCCACTTTCTTTGCTCTCTCTGACAGATTATAAGGTCTACTTCTGCTCACTGAACTTAAATTCCCGTTCTAAATTTCTTCTTCGTTTCGTTTACTGCTTGTTCAATGTACGAGTACATACCGAATAACAAGGGGAACATGTCAAATTTAAACAGACGAAAAATCCCCAAGATTGGCGAACTTTTACAGAAGCTCGAAATTTAGCGCTGACTACAATGCGCGATGCTCCACAACGAAACTTTGTCTCGAAACCTGGCAGAAGATCCCAAGAGATTCTGGTCGTATGTGAAGTATGTTAGCAGCAAGAAACAGTCAATGCCTTCTCTGCGCGATAGCAATGCAGATACTATCAAAGACAGTGCTCCCATAGCAGAGATACTAAATCCCTTCACAAAAGAAGTACTAAATATTCCAGAATTTGAATCAAGAACAGCTGCCGTCATGAGTAACGTAGAAGTAAATACCCTCGGATTAGTGAAGCAACTTAAATCACGTAATAAAAGCAAGTCTTCTGGTCCAGACTGTACACCAATTAGGTTCCTTTCAGAGTATTCTGACGCATTACCTCCATACTTAACAATCATATACAACCGTTCGCTCAACGAAAGGTCTGTACCCAAAGACTATAAAGTTGCACAGGTCACGCCAATATTTAAGAAAGGTAGTAGGAGTAATCCACTAAATTACAGGCCCATATCGTTAACGACGATATGCAGAAGGATTTTAGAACATGTACTGTGTTCGAACATTGTGAATTACCTAGAAGAAAACGGTCCATTGATACGCAGTCAACATGGGTTTAGAACACATCGTTCTTGTGAAACACTTTATTCACATGAAGTGTTGAGTGCTATTGACAAGGGATTTCAGATCGATTCCGTATTTCTGGATTTCCGGAAGGCTTTTGACGCTGTACCACACAAGTGGCTCATAGTGAAATTGCGCGTTTATGGAATACCTTTCCAGTTATGTGACTGGATTTGTAATTCCCTGTCAGAGAGGTCACAGTTCGCAGTAGTTGACGGAAAGACATCAAGTAAAACAGAAGTGATTTCTGGCGTTCTCCAAGGTAGTGTTATAGGCCCTTTGCTGTTCCTCATGTATATAAACGATTTGGGAGACAATCTGAGCACCCGTCTTAGGTTGTTTGCAGATGACGCTGTCGTTTATCGATTTCTAAAGCCATAAGAAGATAAAAACAAATTTGGAAAAGATATCTGAATGGTGTGAAAATTGGCATTCGACCCTAAATAACGAAAAGTGTGAGGTCATCCTCATGAGTGCTCAAAGATATCCGTTAAACATCGGTTAAACGATAAATCAGTCTAATCTAAAAGCCATACATTCAACTAAATGCCTAGGAATTACATTTACAAACAACTTAAATTGGAAGGAAAACATAGAAAATGTTGTGGGGAAGGCTAACCAAAGACTGCGTTTCATTGGCAGGACACTTAGAAAATGTAACAGACCTACTAAGGAGACTGCTTGTACGTCCTCTTTTAGAATACTGCTGCGCGGTGGGCCATCCTTACCACATAGGACTGACGGAATACATCGAAAAGGTTCAAAGAAAGGCAACACGTTAACACGTTTTATCTTATCGCGAAATATGGGACAGAGTGTCACAGAAATGATACAGGAATTGGGCTGGAAATCATTAAAAGAAAGGCGTTTTTCGTTGCGACGAAATCTTCTCCGAATGCGAAAATATTTTGTTGACAGCACGATAAAATCAGAGCCCCTGCCAAGCACTTAATTGTGATTTGCAAAGTATCCATGTAGATGTAGATGAATAGGGTACAACCGTGTGTCTTTCCCCAGCAAGTTCAGCCCCTCTGCCTGCCGATGTGTCAGTGCGGTTCTAGGCGCTTCAGTCTGGAACCGCGTGACCACTACGGTCGCAGGTTCGAATCCTGTCTCGGACATGGATGTGTGTGATGTCCTTAGGTTAGTTAGTTTTAAGTAGTTATAAGTTCTAGGGGACTGATGACCACAGATGTTACGTCCCATAGTGCTCAGAGCCATTTGAACCAAGTTCTAGGGGACTGATAACTTTAGCAGTTAAGTCCCATCCTGCTCAAAGCCAACTGAACCATTTTTTAATCTCTCTTTCAGGTCCTTCCAAACAACTGAAAAAAGGCTTTACACACACACACACACACACACACACAGAGAGAGAGAGAGAGAGAGAGAGAGAGAGAGAGAGAGAGAGAGAGACAAAGAGATAAATTAGAAAAATAAAAATATTTGGCAGTCACCATTAAAACTAGTGTACAGGTAACTGCCGCTGCTTCGAGTAATTTTATTTCTATCTGTTATGGAAAAGATAACAACAAGACTATTGCTGTTGTACTACAACGTAGCTTCGCAAATGAAAGGGTGTCATTTCAGGAATATAGTAAATCCATAAAAAAGTTATATTATTTGAAGTGTGTGTGTGGGAGGGAGGAGTGGTGGGGGGGGCTGCACTAATGCTTGCAACAAAGGAAGTTTTTCACCTATGCGGAAGACTGACAATTCGTGGCCAAGAGAAGGTAATCGTTAATAGTATTTCATATGTTTTGTTTACGTCTGAGACATTCCTCACATAAAACGAATAGCTATGTCGTTTATTTACTGCTGTGAGATAAAGTGAACGAGGTGTACCGCCTAAAAAGAACATCCATGTAGTTCTCGGAAATACACTCCTGGAAATTGAAATAAGAACACCGTGAATTCATTGTCCCAGGATGGGGAAACTTTATTGGACACATTCCTGGGGTCAGATACATCACATGATCACACTGACAGAACCACAGGCACATAGACACAGGCAACAGAGCATGCACAATGTCGGCACTAGTACAGTGTATATCCACCTTTCGCAGCAATGCAGGCTGCTATTCTCCCATGGAGACGATCGTAGAGATGCTGGATGTAGTCCTGTGGAACGGCTTGCCATGCCATTTCCACCTGGCGCCTCAGTTGGACCAGCGTTCGTGCTGGACGTGCAGACCGCGTGAGACGACACTTCATCCAGTCCCAAACATGCTCAATGGGGGACAGATCCGGAGATCTTGCTGGCCAGGGTAGTTGACCTACACCTTCTAGAGCACGTTGGGTGGCACGGGATACATGCGGACGTGCATTGTCCTGTTGGAACAGCAAGTTCCCTTGGCGGTCTAGGAATGGTAGAACGATGGCTTCCATGACGGTTTGGATGTACCGTGCACTATTCAGTGTCCCCTCGACGATCACCAGAGGTGTACGGCCAGTGTAGGAGATCGCTCCCCACACCATGATGCCAGGTGTTGGCCCTGTGTGCCTCGGTCGTATGCAGTCCTGATTGTGGCGCTCACCTGCACGGCGCCAAACACCAAGGCAGAAGCGACTCTCATCGCTGAAGAAGACACGTCTCCATTCGTCCCTCCATTCACTCCTGTCGCGACACCTCTGGAGGCGGGCTGCACGATGTTGGGGCGTGAGCGGAAGACGGCCTAACGGTGTGCGGGACCGTAGCCCAGCTTCATGGAGACGGTTGCGAATGGTCCTCGCCGATACCTCAGGAGCAACAGTGTCCCTAATTTGCTGGGAAGTGGCGGTGCGGTCCCCTACGGCACTGCGTAGGATCCTACGGTCTTGGCGTGCATCCGTGCGTCGCTGCGGTCCGGTCCCAGGTCGACGGGCAAGTGCACCTTCCGCCGACCACTGGCGACAACATCGATGTACTATGGAGACCTCACGCCCCACGTGTTGAGCAATTCGGCGGTACGTCCACCCGGCCTCCCGCATGCCCACTATACGCCCTCGCTCAAAGTCCGTCAACTGCACATACGGTTCACGTCCACGCTGTCGCGGCATGCTACCAGTGTTAAAGACTGCGATGGATCTCCGTATGCCACGGCAAACTGGCTGCGCAGCTAGCGCCATTCGACGGCCAACACCGCGGTTCCTGGTGTGTCCGCTGTACCGTGCGTGTGATCATTGCTTGTACAGCCCTCTCGCAGTGTCCGGAGCAAGTATGGTGGGTCTGACACACCGGTGTCAATGTGTTCTTTTTTCCATTTCCAGGAGTGTAGAATCATCACTTCAAAATGTGTTGGAATAAAACCGAAAAATAAAATATTATCACGGTTGACAGCGTATTGCCATTCAATATATTCCTAACCTGCAGCTAAAAGAACTTGTAACATCATTTCCGATGTTACGGAATGATTGGCTGCATCAAGCCCATGCCTTCGTAAGAGAAGAAAAGGTGCCAATTGTGGCGCTTTTATGCTATCGCTGGTACATGTCTTGTGTGAGTGTCACGATGTGCCCAGAGCCTGAGTAGCAGCAAGTTCTGAAAAGCCCAGGCCCTAGTGGGTGTTACGTTTCAGAGATCTTCACTCCTAAGCAACACCATTTACACGGAGCTGAAACGGACAGGAGTAAAACGGGCCAGTTATTGCTACTAACCTCAAATGTCAGTTATACGAGGCGCTTGGCAAGTGTAGATTATAATTTTTGTGATAGCTCATGATGGGTTCTCTTTGAGGTATATTAGATTACAACAGTGAGCCGTGGTCTGGAAAGTCTGACCTTACGTTTACATAAATAGGACGGAAACTCGACAGTCTCTTCTACCTATTGTGACGAAGAGATAAGAGAATTTTGTAAAAACGCAAAAGAGTTAACATTTATGAGAGCAGTGCAAGGTTTTCATTGGTCATAGTATGGTAAATTAATGAGTGAAAGTGGAAGAAAACTTTGTAAGCGCAATTTTTCCCACAAACGCGAATTCAGTATTATTGTGTTCTCGGTACTTTGTTGCATGTTTCTAGACTCGTTCCAAGTGCCAAATCGTGGAGAAAATACTTCAAGTGTTCATTAGTAGAAAGTGCACGGTATTCGTGCCAAACAGTGATTCCCTCAGGCGTCCCAAATGCCTTTCCAGTGCACACGACAGACTTTTTTGATTTTAAAAATGCTGCTTAAACATTGTTATCAATGCATGCGTGGAAGCTCTCGAAATGCAATATGTTCGAAGTGTTTCACACTCATCTTTCTCAGATAGCTATTAAAATTTCTTACTCTGGAACAGAAAAATGTCATTGTATGCAAAAGAGGAAAGACAGTGGCAGAGACATGTCGTGCTATACTTCGCCTGAAAAACCAGCTATGTCTGTCAATTACCTGTCGACGATGTTGCCATTTCTTCTCAACAGCATAGGGAATTTTATAGTTAACTTTGCAGAATCTGACACTGAAATAAAGACTCACAATTCTTTTCATTGCCTTAATTTTGTTATTCTCTTGTAAACTCAACAGCATAAGGAATTTTATAGTAAATTTCGCTGCATCTAACACAGAAATAAATACTTACAATTCTTTTCATTACCTTATTTTTGTTATTCTCTTGTATAATGTTGAAAAAATGAAGTGGTTCTTGTTGACTACACTTATATTACTTACAGTGTTTATGCTGCATTTCTGCACTTATGTTAACAATAAAATAATGTAGTGTCAGTGTGTTAATGGCGCGTGGAACACAAACTTTCTTATTGGCACTTAAAATGAGTCAGTTTAATGGCATTTATTTTGTAATTTTTCTTATGAAATGATAATGAAATAGACTCCCTAGCTGCAAACAGGCGTCGATATACATTATTGGTGATATGTTTAAAATGTGTGCCCTGACCGGAACTCGAACCTGTGATCTGCTGCTTAAAACATGACGACCGTGGGTGAACACCACACAAAATTATTCCGACGTAATTGAGCAGAAATATGTAAAATATTTCAGGGTCATGTTTCCAAGAATAGCTATTACACGAAGAGCAAATGTAACTGCATTCAATTGTTTGAGCAACTCATTAATATGCTTCTTCCAGTTCAAGTTTTGATCAGTAGATTCCAAATCTTCTTGTTGACTTTTAAGTAAAAGGTGACTCACATACATAAAGAATAGAAGTGGACCGAAGATTGAGCTCTATGGGAATCCATTTTTGATTTATCCCCAGTCACTAAAAGTTTCTATCTTTCCAACATTGATGCAATTATTCACTTCAACTTTATACATGCTGTTTGTTGCGTATGATTCAGCCCACTTGTATGTAAAACCATCAGTTCCATAAAACGTAGGTTTTTCTAAGACTGTAGCAAGATCTACACGACCAAAGGCCTTGGGAATATCGCAAAAAATACCAACCGGGATATTTTATAATTTTATTTGGTGGGCAATGAATAAATAGCTTTGTCAGTCTCAGTTTTTCTGGACTGCAAGAAGACGTTGGTGCGCCTGGGCTGTGGCGCGTGCAAGTTGTTGGTACTCGTCGGTGCAGGAATGCGGCGCGACCGCTGGGTGTTAGCAGCAGCGGGCGTGTTCCACGTGAGTGCGTCCCTCGCCCCCTGCCGCCTTCTATTTGCCTCGCTCTGGCTGAACGCCGCTACGCCACGAGCTCCTCAGCGGGCAGCTCCTTACGGCCAGACGCCGAGCTGCGTCTCATCCGAATTCTGTGCCGGCCAGCTGCGCTCAGCGCTCCACTACGCCTGCTTCTCAGATGACGTTTTTCTGGGCTGTGGATGCGCGCCCCGTGTACTCTCACATACCGTACACAGGTCTCGCGTGAGGAGGAGTTACAAAATGTTTCAGTCTGTTCCTAGCCCTAACAGTGTGAGCTTTGACGGATTTTGAACCAGTAAGTCGGCATCCTTGATGAGAAATAACGGCGCATGCAGAACTGTTTGCGGTATGATGCATTATGGCGTGATAATGTGCAGAGTTTTGGTCATGTTTCAACGAATAAATGTATACGAAAGTGGAAAAGGGGAGCGTAAGTGATGTAAAAACATCTGACTTTGTACAGAAAGAATATAAGCAGGCCTTTCACAGTCCTTGTCTATTCAATAGTCCTAGCCGGCCAGTGTGGCCGAGCGGTTCTAGGCGCTACAGTCTGGAACCGCGCGACCGCTACGGTCGCAGGTTCGAATCTGCCTCGGGCATGGGTGTGTGTGATGTCCTTAGGTTAGTTAGGTTTAAGTAGTTCTAAGTTCTTGGTGACTGATGACCTCAAATGTTAAGTCCCATAGTGCTCAGAGCCATTTGAACCATTCAATAGTCCTGTAAGGTGTCAGGCAAATCCAACACCTTCCATGAAAACCCTGGCATGATAAGCAAATCCAGTAGTATGTCATATAGCTCCGAATAAATCGTGACATTAAATTAACCAAAGTAATACGAGAAACGAGTGAGCAAATATAATACCACAGACTAACACAAGAATGCGTAAATGCATGTCGTACCTTCCCACCGTGAGACCGACGCAGTTCTGAGGGGAGAAACGAGAACAGAAGCCGAGAGCAGAACCGTGTTAAGCTAGAAGGCCCTACGATAAGGGACGGACTGGACACCCACGTCGCTAGCCTACCTCTAAGACTACCACCCGCACGTTTTAGCGTGAGACTTTTTCGCGTCTCTGTTACGTCAAGGACCACCCTCCAGCCCATGTTAAAAGCTAGAGCCCTCCAGAAAAACAGTATAGATCTTATGATAACACAAAAAGGGCCACTACCACCCGCAAGTTTTAGCGTGAGACTTTTTCGCGTGTCTGTTACATTAGGACCACCCCCCCAGCCTATGTTAAAAGATAGAGCCATCCAGAAGAACAGTATAGATCTTACGATAACGCTAAAAGGACCACACCAGCTGCAGGTTTTAGCGTGAGACTTTTTCGCTTCTCTGTACGTTGCAAACTTTAAAAACTTTGCCCCACCAGGAAAAGTATAACGTTTCTCTTTGGATAGACAGAATTTTTGTAGGCGGAGATTAAGGTTAACATTGAGACCCTGATTGGTCAGATGAAAACACAGCCACATAGTTTTTTCTAAACCAACTTCGGTAAATTGTAGTAAGGAGAAGTTAGGAGAGAGTTGCTTCCGAGATGGCGAGGTGAGCGGAGCTGTGCTGCCCGCCGCTGCCCTGACGCTGCCTAAACACCGACAAGGTAATGAACGCACGCGATGCCACATTTTTGAGCGCATAAGGCTTCACTCAGAACTGCAGAAGTCTCATCTGTTACACCCCCTTTTTGCGTAATACTAGTGTATATCGTTAATTAAAACTAATGGTGTTCACATTTGCCACTTGAAGAACAGATCTGAAACGCGATGATTTTTCTTTTATATAGTTTATTGAGAAGCCACATCAGTCACTGTAATTTACGACAAGTTAAATAAGTAATTAAAGATAATTGAGGGTCACTGTAGACCATTTTGATAGTTTTCTCTTTTGTGAAACTTAAATTAAACCTAGATTATAGATGTGATATGGCATAGGTCATCCTTCGATCGATTGTAGAACATGGAAACCCATTCAGGGAATATTCGTTCACATTGTTGTTGAACGCAGTTAGTTTTTACCATCCTGTATTAAAACATTTACTTTTATCAATAGTGCAATTTATAAACGATGTTTGTGAGTAGAATAAAATTTCCAATGGTAAACTTAACTGCTTTTTCGACGTTATTTTACCAGCTAACTAAAAATAGGAAAGCCTTGAACCCCTTCCACTAAACTTAGTTAGTATTAAGATTCTTTTACAGGGAGTGCAGTGGAGCTGACGCTGAGATCATTTAGTATTTGGTTATATCATCGCTAGTCTCAGTGAACTCTTCTGAATTCTACATGTCATGTGTGGTCTGGCGTCTCCTTACCAGCAACAGGTCCCAGGTTCAAACTAGTCAATTCCCTAAAAAACACGCTCAGAGCTTCGTTGCGCGAAAGTGGTAGGGAGACACGATATAGAACAATCAGACACCACCATGAATGTTAAGAGTCCTACACAGGGTGTCCAAGAAATGTTGCGACAAACTTGGAGGGGTTGTAGGCAGTGTCTTGAGGAACAAATCGAGGCTAGGAACCCGTGTCCGGGAGCGTCATCCAACGACGCTTCGAAACGTTGATGTTTTAGGCGCCAGCCAGTACCACAAGGTCACCTTTCGGCAGCAGAAGTATCTCATGCGCCGACACACCGTAGGCGGTATGTCTCGCAGTGGTGATTGTTACTCAGTGATGGCGACTGATTGCCATGATCGGTAGTGGACAAGATGGAGCCAGCTGCTGCGTATTAAGGCATTCTGTCATATGACTGCGATGCTCAGTTGTCTCGGTGGATGACGGTTCCGGACACGGGTTTTCATCCACAGTTTATTTTTAACCTGGAACCCTCTAAAGTCTCCGGGTTTTTCGGTATGCTTCAGAAAAATAAACTGCGGATGGAAACTCGTGTCCGAAATCGTTATCCACCGAAGCCACAGAGCATCGCATTCATAGGAGACGAGGCCTTTCTATGAAGAAGCTATCTCCATCTTCTCTACTGGCAATCGTGGTAATCAGTCGCCATCACTGAATAACAAACAACATTGCGAGACGTTCCGTTTACGCCCCGTCACCGTAGAAAATCAAATTTCCTACCAAAGTCAGTTCCCCGCGCCTACAGTTTCGACGCTCTGTAACGTCGTTGGATAATGTTTCCAGTGACTGGTTTCTATCCTCCATTTCTTCCTCAAGACACTCTGTACATCCGGTCGAAGTTTGTCGACACGTTTCTGCGACACCCTGCATTGACCCTCCCTCTCCCTCCAGGTGCTGTGCTCCACTTATTGTATCTTTGGTGCAGCTTTAATTTTCCATTCAAAAAGAAATCGTGTGATAGATGGCCAAAACAGCTCTCGCACCATGTTTCTGGACGTCTTGAATGTCGTCGAAATGAGAACCACACAGGTGTTTCTGCAGGTTATGAAAGAGGTGGTGGCCCGATACCCAGGTATGGTGAGTAGCATGGATAGTCGACTAGTTGTAAACGCAGAACCTTCAGTTCGGTAGTCATAGCTTGGGACGTTCGCGTTTTGTCCTGGAGCAAAAGGATCACTTTAGTTGACTTTCTACGGCGCTTTGACTTAATTACTTCCTTCAGATGCTCGAGAAGCTTGGTGTAATACTCTCCGGCTGTACCGAGCCCTGACGTAAATATTTCACCAACTAAACGCCATCTTAGTCCCCGGAAACAGACGCCATCTGAAACTTCCTGGCAGATTGAAACTGTGTGCCAGACCGAGACACGTAAGGCAATTAGATGAGGAAATGATATCACGAGTTCGAGTCTCGGTCCGGCACACAGTTTTAATCTGCCAGGAAGTTTCATATCAGCGCACACTCCGCTGCAGAGTGAAAATTTCGTTCTGGAGATGTCACGTCTTTATTGGCCAGTTTCTGGGTCACATCATCTTCGGTGGCGGGGGGCTACCGTGCATCGGTCCTTCCAGTGTTCGTTTGTTTTCGGATAATAAATGTGATACTGGGGTCCTTCCTGTCAGCAGTCTGGCCTTAGTTATCTACAGTATGTCGTTAATAATGGGAAGTTCACTCCGCTGGGAGATATCCAGCATCTCGGCTACCTCCCTGGTGGATATCCGCCGGCCCCCAAGAATGAGCACACGGACAGCATTGC
Organism: Schistocerca gregaria; assembly: GCF_023897955.1. Classification (NCBI taxonomy): domain Eukaryota; kingdom Metazoa; phylum Arthropoda; class Insecta; order Orthoptera; family Acrididae; genus Schistocerca; species Schistocerca gregaria. The sequence goes on from NC_064927.1 coordinate 508,012,813, forward strand.
TCTTGCCGGGTCTGTTGTCACGGATCGTCCACTGTGTATTGCTGTGAATTTCAGTTTTAGGCTTACCCTACTGGCAAATAATCATTACACCCAGTGACTCCAGAGACGTGAGCTTTCTTGTGCCCTTGGCACCCCACGTCGTATTTGAAACTGAAAGTAGCTATGGGCAGAGGATACGTGTGATATTTGCACAGTCACAAAACAAGATATCGAGCTTTTGTATCGTACCAAAATCTTTTTCACTTTCGTTTAAAAGGGTCGCAGCCAAGAACTTCTGACAGTGAATGCTACTTTAAGAATACATGTGACTGATGATACGTAACAGGAATATGGCTTAATGGAAGAGCTAATTACGTAATTTCAGGAGATGAGGTGGCATGAATGCGGACTGTTCAGTTAAGCGAAGTTTAGTTATAGGAGCAGACGAAATTTCCCTGCGACATTTCCAGTATGAGGCATCACGTTACAGCGGACTTGCCCGATGTTGCTCTTTGGTCCACCAGAGAAATTTGGTGGATTGTGTAATATTTCACACGTAAGGCAATTAGATTAGGAAATGAGACGCACAAAGTAGTAAATGAGTTTTGCTATTTGGGGAGCAGAATAACTGATGATGGTGGAAGTAGAGAGGATATAAAATGTAGACTGGCTTTCGCAAGGAAAGCGTTTCTGAAGAAGACAAATTTGTTAACATCGAGTATAGATTTAAGTGCCAGGAAGCCGTTTCTGAAAGTATTTGTATGGAGTGTAGCCACGTATGGAAGTGAAACGTGGACGATACATAGTTTAGACAAGAAGAGAATAAAAGCTTTCTTAATGTGGTGCTACAGAAGAATGTTGAAGATTAGATAGGTGAAACCTCCTCTATATTTTTTTAATGCAGCCTTCCCTTCTACAATAACCTACGAAACCTTACCTTAGGATTTCTTTCTCTTGCTTAATAACAACAAATGAAATCTTCCATTTGAAATTTATTCTCTTTCTCAATATTTGCATACAAATTTAGTTGCTGTTTATTAAAAGCGATTTTATGATTATTTCGACGAAAGATAGAAGGTGACGTCGTCGTGGCCCTCAGTCGTTACCTGCAATAACCCAAAACCGCTCCTTACCTTTTTCATTGTTACGGGATCGCCATCTGACTGCTACATCGAACTGCGACATGAATATACTTCACTCTGCTTTACTATACTCTATTAACTGCTGGTGGGCTGTCATAATAAGTGGCTGTATTTATTACCAAAGCTGACGTTGTTCTTTGATTAATTTGACTGAAGTTACTTAATTCATAGTTACACTTTTTCTTGCAACAATAAAATTTTTGCCAAATTTTGACTTTGATGGTTTTTGGGATGGATTATAATCAGTAATGCAACACTGCTGGCAAAAATTAATTATATTCTGAAAACGCTTCAAATATTTACTGTTGGTAATGAAATGATTTTGCAAACGTTCAAATGGGACTTACTTTTTACAATTATCTTACAACTAGCATTGCGCAGACATACCTTCAGTAATCTTGAGTTTCGCAAAGAAAATTATTCAATAATATTAGTTCCTCTTATGATAATAGTTAGCTGATGTCTCTGTACATCCGTTTATAATCTCTTGTAAATCATAGCTGGTGGCTGGCAGGCACACCGCTCCTCTCAGCCTCTCGCTTCAGACCTGCTGCCGACTCGCTTCACTTCTCGCTTACTACTGACCTCCTACGAACGCTGAAGTGCGGTCTCTCCCGCCAACAATGCTTTCTGGTGCAGACAATCCCTGCTACCATTACAAAATGTATCAATGCGCGGTCTTTCCCGCTCTTTTCTTAAAATGTATCCATACGCGGTCACTCCCGCCCTCTTTAAAATTACATCAATTTGCGGTCTCTCTTGCCAACAATACTTTGCTGCAGACATTCCCTGCTACCATGATTATTTCCAACATGACAAATGTTAATTATTCCTACTTAACCCTATTAATAAAATATAAACATATTTCATAAATTGTGTTTTGATAATAGAAATATACACGTCTTACATGGGTAGATGACATAACTAATGAGGAGGTGTTGAACAGAATCGGAGAGAAGAAAAAGTTGTGGCACAACTTGACTAGAAGAAGGGATCGGTTAGTAGGGCACATTCTGAAGCATCAAGGGATCACCAATTTATTATTGGAGAGCAGCGTGGAGGCTAAAAATCGCAGAGGGAGACCAAGAGATGAATACACTAAGCAGATTCAGAAGGATGTAGGTTGCAGTAGGTACTGGGAGATGAAGAAGCTTGCACAGGATAGAGTATCATGGAGAGCTGCATCAAACCAGTCTCAGGACTGAAGACCACAACAATAACGAGGCACGTCCAAGCAGTAACCGTGTGAAAAACGTAATAAAAGATTTTGTTACTAGCTTCGTCACTACTCAGTTTAAGTAAACAATTATAAAGGAATTACTCTTAAATTTTTCAATGTGTGACTTTGAATTAGGCGGTATCATGAGGAAATTATTTTGATTTTATTTATTCGCATGGCGTACGTATGCATTTGGCTTTTAACAAGCAGCGAGTGAGTTGTATATTAAACGCATGAAACATAAAATTTCAAAGTGTGAGGAAGTCGTTGTGCAGATCAAGTCATATTTACGAAAAAAACCACCTAACTGCCCTGGCGATATCGGAGACTTATGGTTAATGTTGTGACCTAGTCTGCCAGCGACATCATGCAGATTTTGGAATAAAAGTTCATGCTCTGTTCAAATCGAAGGTAGGGCTGAAAACCTCAGTCCTTTACTAGAAATGGTCTTACTGGAGGAAGTATACCGTTGCCTTCCTCCGACCTTTGACATAAATTATCCAGTCAACTATATTCCGTCCCTCCAAACAGTTTCGACACTGGACTATTAAAAAACAGAGAAAAGCTATAGTGCTGGGTTTAATGCTTCAGGTGTTCCACATAGGCCATCCCCCCCCCTCCCCCCTTCCTCGCCCCCACTTGACTACAACGCACAGCACGTCCATACAGCCTTGTGAAACGGTCGGAAAAGTCATTATTTGGGGTGTTGGTGAACTCGTCACATAGGCTTCAATGTCAATTTTTCGATAGAGCATTGATGCTCCATTTTAATTTCTGCTCTGTCTGGATTTGTGGTAGGTTCGTTTGGATAACACACAGTCTCGCCATCTGTGATGAATCTATTCCAGAAAAAAATTGACCATGGTCTGTATTTCAGTGAAGTGAAGCCGCGGTAGGCACACATGCTTCGTTTTCTTTCTGTTTTTGTGTGGGCGCGTCGTGGTATGCAAATCAGTTTTACCAAATACTTCTCTACTCTTCAAAATATACTGGATAATATCTCGAACACTAGATTTACAGACGTTGCTCCATTGCTATGTGTCACACAACAACGTTGATGCACTGCGGCCGCACGTCCACTACTTAACGGTGCCTGTTCGCAACTGACGTGTACCGCACATCCGTTGTTCATAGTTGTTAGTTCATGCTGCCGCCGTACTTACTGCACTAACGCCGATTATTCAGCAGGAATACAATCAGCCTCGGGAATTAGTGGACAGGTGGTGCAGGGGCAGCAACCGTGTGTACTTAGAACCGCACCGCAACTCGCCATTGCTCGTGTTCGCAATCATTTCAGAAGAAGAAAGAAGTTACTGACTGACAAAAGTCGTAGTAGAATTTATAGGCGATGGGAACCTGTACATCAGTAATCTGGCTTCTCAACGAAACCCAATATATACTTCAAAGTTTTGAGTCAGGAGTATTTCAGTTATATTGTCCGAATAATCAACTTTGGTGCACATTTTTCAAAATCTGATACAAAAATCTGCTTCATTAGTTGAGCTGATGTAACGATAAGTGGTTGAATCCGATTTATAGAACTTATTGTTCTCATACAGCCTCTATCTCAATGCAGACAGAATTATCCCAACAGTTGTGATTTTTCAGGTTCTACTAACTTCCAGCATGCTGCAATAACTGCAGATCAGCAGCTTACATTAGTCAGTACAACGGAAAAACAGACAAACTCGCAAATTTCACTTTTTTTTATTTGCTTGATGACTAATTTCGGGCCGGGACCCATTTTCAAATCATCCAGATACTCAAAATAGTAGTCCTAAAAATACAAGAACCATGACCAGAAAAATATATACGTATTAGGAAGTACAAATGAACAGTCACAGCGCATACACACTACGTGATCAAAAGCATCCGGACACCTGGCTGAAAGTGACTTACAAGTTCGTGGCGCCCTCCAATGGTAATGCTCGAATTCAATACGGTGTTGGTCCACCCTTAGTCTTGATGACAGCTTCCACTCTCGCAAGCATACGTTCAGTCAGGTGCTGGAAGGTTTCTCGGGGAATGGCAGCCGAGTCTTCACGGTGTGCTGCACTGTGGACAGGTATCGATGTCGGTCGGTGAGGCCTGGCACGAAGTCTGCGTTCCAAAACATCCTAAAGGTGTTCCGTAGGATTCAGGTCAGAACTCTGTGCAGGCCAGTCCATTACAGGGATGTTATTGTCGTAGCCACTCTGCCACAGGCCGTGCATTATGAACAGGTGCTCGATCGTGTTCAAAGATGCAATCGCCATCTCCGAATTGATCTTCAACAGTGGGAAGCAAGAAGGTGCTTAAAACATCAATGTAGGCCTGTGCTGTGACAGTGCCATGCAAAACAAGGGGTGCAAGCCCCCTCCATCAAAAACACGACCACACTATAACACCATTGCCTCCGAATTTTACTGTTTGCGCTACACATGCTGGCGGATGACGTTTACCGGACATTCACCATACCCACACGCTGCCATCGGATCGCCACACGGTGTACCGTGATTCGTCACTCCACACAACATTTTTCCAATGTACAATCGTCCAGTATTTACGCTCCTTACAACCTAGCGAGATGTCGTTGGGCATTTACCGGCATGACGAAGGGCTTATGAGCAGTCGCTCGACCGTGAAAAGCAAGTTTTCTCACTTCCCACCTAACTGTCGTGGATCCTGATGCAGTTTGGAATTCCTGTGATGGTCCGGACAGATGTCTGCCTGTTACACATTACGACCCTCTCCAACTGTCTGTCTCAGTCAACAGACGAGGTCGGCCTGTACGCTTTTGTCCTGTACGTGTCCCTTCACGTTCGCGCTTCACTATCACATCGGAAACAATGGACGTAGGGACGTTTATGAGTGTGGAAATTTCGCGTACAGACGTATGACACAGGTGACACCCATTCACCTGACCACGTTCGAAGTCCGTGAGTTCTGCGGAGCGTCCCACTCTGCTCTCTCACGATGTCTGATGACTACTGAGGTCGACGATACAGAGTACCTGGCAGTAGGCGGCAGCACAATGCACCTAATACGAAAAACTTATCTTTTTGTGAGTGTTTGGATACTTTTGATCACATAGTGTGTATATGTTCTGTAACTGTTGATTTACACTTCATAATACGGATACAATTATCTAGACATCGTTCTTGTATTTTTGGAAATGCCATTTTGACTATCTGGATGACCGTTGTACTCCCAAGTTTTGAAAGCGCTATTAATTGATAGTGTGTTTCCGGATGTTGTGTCAAGTTCCTGTTTACATTTTATGCACAATGTTTCGATGAAGGACCCAGCCGTTTTCTTCTGGCACTGCGAAATTTGGTGTTAAGTGTACTCGGTTCCTGGACTGTTGAGAGTCCAGTGAGCATAGAAGACAGTTGGGTGTGTCGACAAATATTGTACATAAAAAGGAAACGACAGCTCGGCACAACACTTGGGAGCACATTATTACCTCGATAGGTCCTTGAAATTTTTCTCCATGTTTCTCTCACTGTACGTAAGACAGGAAGACAACCTGGAAATTATATTGGTCGCCATGAATACCAATGACATTGGGCACGTGGAGAACTAGTTGGGTTAACAGCCCTCACAAACTAACTCACCCATCGATAAAGTTGCCGGTAAAATGCTCTACTATCCCTGTTAATATTAGATGAAGAGAAGAACTACTTATACTGATTCTGCAAGAGCAAATAGGACTTTTGGTTAGAGTGATTTAGAGTAAACCAGTCGGGACATGGAACAACTGACTGTAGTTCTTGGTATCAAGTACATTTCTTTCAATGCTGACACTTCTTAGTATGTACGTTACGGCAAGAAAAAAGGAATTAAAGTGAGATAGTGTTAATACTTTCTTCCTTCTTTACCTCCTGTGCATTACTGCAGATGACGTGTCACTGAACACATTTGTACTACGCATGCAGTACACGTGAGGTGCCCAGTTGTTTCCACTGCCCTGTGTGGAATACATAAGTTCTTGTACACTTCACTAACCTGCTGTCTTCATGATGATGATGTCCCCAGCGCAGAAAACAGCACGCAGGTCGTGGATTCTTTTTCTTGAGGCTGAATTTAACTTCTCAAGGAACTGCTGCTACGAATAAACTACAACTCATTTGGGATGCCACTCCCGTTTTTATACGTAGATATAGACATGAGAAACTATTCTTGATCACAACGTATTGAACATAACTTTCCACAGTCATTATATCTGGCTGAAATAAAATGAAATACATCCTGTCACAGACAACATGTCTGTCTAATGGAACCGTCAGAACTGGAGAATAAAATTACACGAATCAAATACTACTATTACAGACAACATGTCTGTACCTAGCGACGGTCGGAACTGTAGTAAATAACATTGCATGACACAAATACTGCTATAACAGACAACATGTCTGTCTACTGGAACGGTCAGAACTGGAGAGCCGGACTGCTCGAGACACTTGGCGGCGCCAAGCCAGCAAGGCGTGACCCGAACGCCACCGAAGTGCATCGCCAGTAATATCGTCAGTCTTTTGTTTTAGTAATACTTTGAAATGACTGATTGATAGCTGGCTGTTGAGAGATGTTTATTTAAAAAATGGAGTCATTTGGATGACAGGCTTAATTAATAATAGCAACTAAAGTTTAACGTTTTGGCGCCCTGCCGCCGAACACAGCAGCCAATCGCAGAGCAGCAGCATCGTGCAGGCGGTCTTTCTTGCATCTCCACTGCCCTGGGAATAGCTTCCTGGAGCCTAATATGATGGCTGAATAAGCCATAAATATTACAATGTTACAATTAATACTTTTGCTGATATCAGTTCTACGTTTATGCTCCGCATGCCGCCATGTGGTGCGTGGGGAGGACACCCTGTTCCACTGTCAATAGTTTTCTTTTGCGTTCCACTCGCAAACAGAAAAAGGGAGAAACGACTGTCTGTACTCCTCCGTACGAGCCCTAACCTGTCCACTCTAAACACCACCGTCCGTAGGCAGTAGAATAGTTGTGCATTCAGCCTTAAACGCGAGTTCTCTAAATATTCTCAGTAGTGCTCGTCTAAAAAAAATGTAACCTCCTTCAGTTCCCGAAGCATTTTCGTAATACGTCCGCGTTGTTCCAACCTATCGGTAACAAATCTAGCGGCTCTGAATTGCTTCGATGTCTTCCTTTAATGTGACCTGTTGCTGATCCCAAACACTCGAACAGTACTCAACAATTGTTCTCATTAGAGTCCTATATGCAGCCCCCTTTACAGTTGCCGCACTTTCTTAGATTTCTCCCATTAAACCGAAGTGGACCTTTCGCATTCCCAACCACAATCGCTACATGCTCATTCCATTCCATGCCGCTTTGCAGCGCTACGCCGAGATATTTAATCGAAGTGACTGTGTCTAGCGGCGCACTACTAATGCTGTACTCGAACACTGTGGGTTTGTTTTTCCTGCTCATCCGCACTAGCTTACATTTCTCTACATTTAGAGTCTAACATTCTGCGTGGTGTCTGCTTGTTCAGAGTCGTGTCTCCCTACCACTTTCGCGCAAAGGACGCTCTGAGCGTGTTTTTTAGGGAATTGACTAGTTTGAACCTGGGACCTGTTGCTGGTAAGGAGACGCCAGACCACACGTGACATGTAGAATTCAGAAGAGTTCACTGAGACTAGCGATGATATAACCAAACACTGAATGATTTCAGCGTCAGCTCCACTGCACTCCCTGTAAAAGAATCTTAATACTAACTAAATTTAGTGGAAGGGGTTCAAGCCTTTCCTATTTTTAGTTAGCTGGTAAAATAACGTCGAAAAAGCAGTCCACTTCACTATTGGAAATTTTATTCTACTCACAAAGCATTGTTTATAAATTGCGCTATTGATAAAAGGAAATATTTTAATACAGGATGATAAAAACAAACTGCGTTCAACAAAAATGTGAACGAATATTCCCTGAATGGGTTTCCAAGTTCTTCAATGGATCGAAGGATGACCTAAGCCTTATCACATCTATAATCTAGCTTTAAGTTAAGTTTCATAAAAGAGAAAACTATCCAAATGATCTGCAGTGACTCTCAATTACCTTTCATTATTCATTTAACTTGTCGTAAGTTACGGCGGCTGATGTGGCTTCTGAATAATTAAATAACAGAAAAATCATCGCGTTTCGCATTTCAACTTCAAGTGGCAAATGTGAATACCATGAGCTTTAATTGACGATCGACACTAGTATTACGTAAAAAGGGGATGTAACAGATGAGACTTCAACTGTTCTGAGTGAAGCGTTATGCGCTGTTATGCGGCATCACGTGCGTTCATTATCTTGACGGTGTTTAGCCAGTGTCAGGGGGCGGCGGGTGGCGCAGCTCCACACAGCTCGCCGTCTCGGAAAGAACTCCCTCCAACCTCTCTTTACTACAATTTACCGAAGCTGGTTTAAGAAAAAGGTATCTGGCTGTGTTTTCAACTGACCAATCATGGTCTCAATGTTAACCTTAAGCTCCGCCTACAAAAATTCTGTCTATCCAATGAGAAATGCTAAACTTTTCGTGGTGGGGCAATGTTTTTAACGTTTGCAACGTAACAGAGACGCGTATAGTCTCACGCTAAAACTTGCAGCTGGTGTTGCACTTTTAGTGTTATCGTAAGATCTATACTGTTCTTCTGGATGGCTCTATCTTTTAACATAGGCTGAGGGGCGGTCTTGGCGGTGAGCCGGTGATGTGGGTGTCCGTCCCTTATCGTAGGGCCTTCTAGCTTAACACGGTTCTGCTCTCGGCTTCTGTTCTCGTTTCTCCCCTCAGAACTGCGTCTGTTTCAGGGTGGGAAGGTATGACATGCATTTAGGCGTTCTTGTGTAAGTCTGTGGTATTTCATTTGCTCACTAGTTGATCGTATTACTTTGGTTAATTTAATGTCAGGTTTTATTTGGAGCTATGTGACATACTGCTGGATTTGCTATCATGTCAGGGTTTTCATGGAAGGTGTTGGATTTGCCTGACACCTTACAAGAGCTAGCTGCCATTCATCATATCACCATAAATTTTGTCTCAGTCATTTTCATACCCTGTCCGGCAGATCATTTATGTATGTACAGAACAACAAGCGTCCCATCAGTCTCCTACGGCGCAATCCCGGTGAAAGCCTTGTCTCTGATGAACGCTCGCCATCGAGGATAACATACTGGTTTTTATTACTGAGGAAGTCTTGGAGCCACTCACATACCTGGGGATCTGTTTCGTATGCCAGCAGTGTTGACGGAAATTTACGAATACGGAATTCGCCTGTTGCCCTTCATCCCTCGTTCGCAGGATCTCACGAGAAAAGGGCGTGCTGAGTTTCGCGCCAGCATTAATTTCTAAACAGGTACTGATTTGTAGGTAGAAGCATTTCCCTCCCAAGGAAATTTGCAGCAGGCATCGTATCGAATGAGGTATCAAATGACCTGTGTGTGACTATAAGTAATATTATATCCATGGTCAACTGCGTAAAAGCGCAGATGAATGGCTAAATAAGCCTGATGACAACTGTGAGAGCAGTGTAACAGAAACAGTAAAACATGATCTACACGAGCAAATAGAACGCAGATCTGGACAAACTGAAGATAATCATTTGCGTAAAATATAGTGCTTGCTTGTCCCAGGATTCCAAAATACACGTTTTCAGAGTCGCTGAGCTTGAGCTAGGGTAATGTCTACAGCAAGGCGGCCGTCGGCAGCTAGCCTCGCTCCTACCGCCGACACCGGAAGTAACGAACCGGAGAGCGATCCTTCCTACTCTTTAAAATGTGCACGAGTGTGGAGTCACCAGAAGGCATTAGCTCACAGCAAACACAAGGAAATAAGAAAGAAGCAGTCGCCTCTTTCGAGGCCTCTCTGGCTAACAAAAATGATGGAATAAGCTTTTATTTGGCAATACGGTGGAATAATACTACAGAGCTATTCCTCGAATTGTACAACTCATCCAACATGACAGCTACAGCGCCATCAGCGTCCCCTGAGCGTTTATTTTCAAGGGAAGTCGAAATCATGTAAATGATTATCGGCAAAAGATTGAATAAACTACAGTTTTTGAGAGACTGTACGAGGGAAGAATGGGACGTTAAGGTAAGACTCAATTTACTTACCTCTGGGTACTAGTCAGCTGGTTCTCTGGTGTTCTGTAATGAAAGTAAAAACTGTTCTTGATTAAACTCTCGTATGACTCAATTAAAGACTTGTGAAAATCGTCTCTGTTTCAGACAGATTTTAAAAAGAAAAATGGAGCGATAGGAGCCGATAGAGAGTATCTATTCTAATCGTTTTGTCAAAAATAACTATCGACACGTAAAGGTAGCGACACTTCTCGTTCGATACTGTGTTCCTGCAGCTCAGTCAGGCTGGGTAGACGGGAACTGCACTCTCGGACCGTGGCAGACCGGCGTACCGTGACGTGCGTTCGCTGCGTCGCTCTCTGGTGATCGTCGTCGTCGTCATCCTGAACCCGTGCCCGAAAAATGGCCGTCAGGAATCTGGTGCGGCCGATCCTCCGCGGTGATGGAAGCGGCGTACAGCTTTCTCGTGCGTGCGACCTGACCGCAGCTTTCGCTTTCGGTGAGCGGCGGGGCCGTCTGGGCCAGTTCCTGACCTTTCAGAGGAGATGGGAACTGCTCTGGTGAGCGCCCAAGAGCAGCTGGGTTTTTCTCAGCTACCGTTCCCGAGCTACGAGGCGTCTTTCTGTAGACGCGCGGGGCAAACAGGTTAGGTAGCAGGAGATTTTCTAACATGTTGTTGTTGTGGTCTTCAGTCCTGAGACTGGTTTGATGCAGCTCTCCATGCTACTCTGTCCTGTGCAAGCTGCTTCATCTCCCAGTACCTACTGCAGCCTACATCCTTCTGAATCTGCTTAGTGTATTCATCCCTTGGTCTCCCTGTATGATTTTTACCCGTCACGCTGCCCTCCAATGCTAAATTTCTGATACCTTGATGCTTCAGAACATGTCCTACCAACCGGTCCCTTCTTCTTGTCAAGTTGTGCCACAAACTCCTCTTCTCCCCAATCCTATTCAGTACCTCTTCATTAGTTATGATCTACCCATCTAATGTTCTGCATTCTTCTGTAGCACCACATTTCAAAAATTTCTATTCTCTTCTTGTCCAAAATATTTATCGTCCATGTTTCACTTCCATACATGGCTGCACTACATACAAATACTTTCAGAAACGACCTCCTGACACTTAAAAGTATACTCGATGTTAACAAATTTATCTTCTTCATAAACGCTTTCTTTGCCATTGCCAGTCTACATTTGATATCCTCTATAGTTTGACCATCAGCAGTTATTTCGCTTCCCAAATAGCAAAACTCATTTAAGTGTGTCTTTTCCTAATTTAATTCCCTCAGCATCACCCGACTTAATTCGACTACATTCCATTATCCTCGTTTTGCTTTTGTTGATGTTCATCTTATATCCTCCTTTCAAGACACTGTCCATTCCGTTCAACTGCTCTTCCAAGTCCTTTGCTGTCTCTGACAGAATTACAATGTCATCGACGAACCTCAAAGTTTTTATTTCTTCTCCATGGATTTTAATACCTACTCCGCATTTTTCTTTTGTTTCCTTCACTGCTTGCTCAATATACAGATTGAATAACATCGGAGATAGGCTACAACCCTGTCTCACTCCCTTCCCAACGACTGCTTCCCTTTCATGCCCCTCGTCTCTTATAACTGCCATCTGGTTTCTGTACAAATTGTAAATAGCCTTTCGCTCCCTGTATTTTATCCCTGCCAGTCAACATTTTCAATAGCATTTCCTAAGTCTAGAAATGCTAGAAACGTAGTTTTGCCTTTCCTTAATGTTTCCTCTAAGATAAGTCATAAGGTCAGAATTGCCTCACGTGTTCCAGTATTTCTACGGAATCCAAACTGATCTTCCCCGAGGTCGGCTTCTACTAGTTTTTCCATTCGTCTGTAAAGTATTTGTGTTAGTATTTTGCAGCCATGGCTTATTAAACTGACGCTTAGGTAATTTTCACATCTGTCAACACCTGCTTTCTTTGGAATTCGAATTATTATATTCTTCTTGAAGTCTGAGGGTATTTCGCCTGTTTTATACATCTTGCTCACCAGATGGTAGAGTTTTGTCACGATTGGCTTTCCCAAGGCCGTCAGTAGTTACAATGGAATGTTGTCTACTCCCGGGGCCTTGTCAAGCTCTTCACGCAGTATCGTATCTCCCATTTCATCTTCGTCTACATCCTCCTCCATTTCCATAATATTGTCCTAAAGTACATTGCCCTTGTATAGACCTCTATATACTCCTTCCACCTTTCTGCTTTCCCTTCTTTGCTCAGAACTGGGTTTCCATCTGAGCTCTTGATATTCATACAAGTGGCTCTCTTTTCTGCAAAGGTCTCTTTAATTTTCCTGTAGGCTGTATCTATCTTACCCCTAGTGAGATAAGCCTCTACATCCTTATATTTGTCCTCTAGCCATCCCTGCTTAGCCATTTTGCACTTCCTGTCGATCTCATTTTTGAGACGGTTGTATTCCTTTTTGCCTGCTTCATTTACTGCTTTTTATATTTTCTCCTTTCATCAATTAAATTCAATGTTTCTTCTGTTACCCAAGGATTTCTACTAGCCCCCGTCTTTTTACCTACTAGATCCTCTGCTGCTACTTCATTCCTCAAAGCTATCCATTCTTCTTCTACTTTACTTCTTTCCCTATTTGTAATAAGACTACTTATTAGGAATAAAGGGAGGATGGCGAATGTGTAATGGTGTGTCTTGCTTCTTATGGTACGACAGGAAGTGGCATAGGAGGCCGGCCGTAGTGGCCGAGCGGTTCTAGGCACTACAGTCTGGAACCGCGCGACCACTACGGTCGCAGGTTCGAATCCTGCCTCGGGCATGCATGTGTGGGATGTCCTTAGGTTAGTTAGGATTAAGTAGTTCTAAGTTCTAGGGGACTGATGACCTCAGATGTTAAGTCCCATAGTGCTCAGACCCATTCGAACCATTTTTTGGCGTAGGAGGCATCCGATCATTAAGTAAACTTGAATCTTCATGCAGTGCCAAATATGTCGCTGAAATAATTATTGACTGTGCTGTTCAGAGAGATTTATTGACGCTTTTCGATCTCTAGCCATCAGCGGAAATACAAGTAATTTGAAGGAAGTCTTCAGAGTATGGAGTCATGTATCTTAGCATCAGTATCGGAACATCACTGATGTATGATGCACACAACTCTCTACACTATACGGAGTCTTTTGTTCTTTCTTTCATATTTCTGATAATAGCCAGAGCCCGAAACGCGTCATCAGATCACTTCTGAACAGCGAAGTGAATAATTGTTTTAGCGACGTATTCGGCAGTGCATGAAAATTCAAGTCTCGTATCTGACTTTACACACAGCACCAGCTACTTCAGTGGGTCTGATATGTAGCGTCATACAACATTTACAGCAGTAGTCATTTCCGTACTGGTGGTCAAAATACAATTGTTTCCAGTGGAATTTCCACTCTGCAGCGGAGTGTGAGCTGATATGAAACTTCCTGGCAGATTAAAACTTTGTGCCGGACCGAGATTCGAACTCAGGATCTTTGCCTTTCTTGGACAACTGTTCTGACAATGATTTACCCAAACACGACTCACAACGCCTCCCCACAGCTCTGCTTCAGCCAGTATCTGGTCTCCTACCTTCCAAACTTCACACACGTTCTCCTGTGAAACTCGCAAGCCTGTGCTCCGCTGCAGATTCAAAATTTCACTTTTGGAAACATCCCCCAGGCTGTGACTAAGCCGTGTCACCGTCCCAGTAATATCCTTTCTTCCAGGAGAGCTTGTCTTGCAAGGTTCGCAGGAGAGCTTCTGTGAAGTTTGGAAGGTAGGAGCCGAGGTACTGGCGGAAGTAGAGCTGTGAGGACGGGGCGTGAGTCGTGCTTGGGTGGCTCATTTGCTACAGCCCTTGCCCGAGGAAGGCAAAGGTCCGAGTCTCGGCTTGGTGCACTGTTTTGATCGCCCATGAAGTTTCAAGTTTCAGAATGTAACTGCTCTTTGATATTTGAGTCGATGCCTTGTTCCGTGAGACCTGTTAGTACATATTTTCTCGAAAATGAGTTAGAACCCTTCTCAAAATCTGTGAAACCAGGAAGGAGGTCTGATTTCCTCCTATAAATTCTTTCAGTATTTGCGTATGGTCAGTTATGCTATATCCGCTTCCTAAGCCAGCTTGCTCTTTTTCTTTATTATTATTATTCAGTATAATTTTAACATTTAACTTGTAGATTGTGAAGATGAGGCCGATAGATGTATTTTTTTGTCTTGTCTGTCTCCTTTAAAGTGCAGTATAACACTGTCGGCATTGTTGCACTCCCGTGTAACTCTCCTCCTCCGCAGACATTCAGCAAACAATTCTGCAACTCCCTTTTGTATCATTCTTCTGCTTTTCTTCATTCCTGTTGAAATAGCACCATCTGCTAGTTCCTCGTAGCTTAAATGAAGTTATACACCGCGTTTAGCATTATTATCGGAACATCATTGTTTTCTCTATTCACTTTCTGTATCTCTCATTCATCTGTTGTGCGGTACTTACTTTTAATGGAATCTTTCGAAGGGCTGTGGAATTTTGTCAGTATTTGCCATATTATCTGATATGTGTCGTCTACCCATTGAATACTCTTATTGGTTTCGAAAGTTTCCTTGACCAAACTTCCATTGTGTATTTTTGTATCCTCTCGAAGACCTTTCCAATACGTAACCTTAATTTGCTGTATTACATCACTTTACCTGTAATCTTAGTAAGTACTGCATTTCACACTTTCAATGAAGAATCATGTCTTTTTACAGAAGAAAAATTAAATGCAAAGACAACAAAGCTGACTGCACGACAAGAACAACGAATAACACGATACACATTGTACTCAGGTACTCTAGCCACTCGTTTTACTTCTAGAGCACCAAAGAAGGACGTAATAAGCTTCATTCTCGTGGATTCCAACCAGCGTTGGGAAAACGCTCTCTTTTACAGAAATTTTCTAACAAACAACTGCAAAAAAGAAGTCTTGCCAGCGGATTTTGCTTTAGAATCTTCGAAGCATTTACATTATAAGCGTTACGAAACGTAATCTTTCCATCAGCTTGTACATTTGAGTGAGCATGTAATATGTACTGACACTCTTTCACTTATCGCTCTTGCTCCTTGCCCCGACTCATCACTTACGTTGTATGTCAACCAATGTATCGAAGGATTATCCGATCTCGTCTGGACCATAGCCGTTCAGTCCACCACCCTGCGCCTAACGGTTATCTCAGATGCTCTTCAATGTAGCGCCATTCGTGCCTGCCTTGGTGCCATGCCTTCAACGCGCTTAACGTCCGTTCTGGCCGAGGCAGGGAAGATGCCCTTCAACATTAGACGTCAAGTGTTGCGAGATAAATTTCACACTGAAGCCATGACTTTCATGAATAGTTCTCTCTCTAAACGTAGTGACTGCGTTCACTGGTTATGGACTAACTCCTACACAAAAAATAAAATTCCGGCTGTCCTTTCCAGCTTCGACACTTGGTCTCGTCTCAAACGTTCTATACGATGTTCTTCGCGGTTGGCTGTGTGTGAATACGATCTCTAAACACTCAGCTGCCGAATTACAGTCTATTATTACAATACGAAAGGCTTGGAAACTGTTAATGTCAGCTGCGGATTTAATCGTCTACTTGAAGCTCAGTGGCCTGGTTTTGTGTGTGTATATATACATAAATTGAAAGGACGCGTCGGTATGCCGTATAGGGACCTTTGCCGAATAAAGCGCTAAAATAACTTCTTAAGACGGCTAAATTTCAAAAAACACCTCAGCCTCTCGAGAAGTCACGGCACAAAAAACTTTTTTAACAAGTCAAGTGCTGTATATACGGCTCCTAAATTTCACAAGAAGAGTATACTGGATTTAATTTTGTATGCCCTCAGATCCAATAACCTGAATTTTAAAACTGCCTATAAGCGCTTCCATTTTTACGGCGAAAGCCGTGGCTTTGAGTGCTCTCAGCTTTGCATTTTCAGCTCCCTTTTTAAAGATATCATTCGTGCCTGACTCTCAAAATATCTTAAAGAAATATTCAGCACCGGAGATTGAGCACAGCTACCAACGTTAATATTTTGGATGTCGTACAGGAAATGTATTCGCATAAACCGAGGGGCCAGACAGCCCAATTCCTGTGGATGCATACCCACTCTGGCATGCGCTATATTCAGTAAGCAGACACACGCAGCGCAGCAAGCTGTATTTGTAGAAATGGTCAACAGCAGTGGCAACAGATGTGGAACGTGTCCTAATAAACGAAAGTTGGTTATTATCGGTGTTACAAGCACGAATTGCTACAAGGCCGCGGTTTCTGAGGGCGCATTCGGACCGATCGATGATTACCGCCATCATTAGACTCCATTTCAACCATGCTTCTCTTTCTCGACACCTGCGTCGCATCATCTTTGAGCGTTCTCTTGCAAGTGAGTGTGATTCTGAGTTGGATGCTGATGTAAACGACATCTTGTTTTCGTATCCCAAATTTGACTGTCGACGATCGGAATTTCTGAATATCCTGACGGGACTGACTTACCTCCTCCCTCAGTCAGCTTCTTTTTTGTTTAATCGAGACTTTCGCCTTTATAAAGTAATTGTTAGTTTTGTTAGGAGTGTAGGGCAGAATCTGCAGGTTTTATTTGTTTGCATATTTTCACTTTTTTGTTTTGTTTATGATTAAGTCTCAGACATGATGTGAACTGATAAATCAAAAATTTGTTGTGTATCAAATTGTGACAGACTTAGCTTTCACGAGGTCTTGCTTTTTTATGTGGAAACTTGTAAAGTTTTTTTAAATAAAACAAACTTTGTTAACATTCTGCATCTCCGTTTCTTGACGTAATCACAAAGGCGACGAACTCATTTTTCCCAACGAGAGACCAGTTTGTTGATTGTTTAACTGTAGAACGTGTGACTCCGTTGCCGGCCGATGTGGCCGAGCGGTTCTAGGCGCTTCAGTCCGGGACCGCGAGACTGCTGCGATCGCAGGTTCGAATCCTGCCTCGGGCATGGATGTTTGTGATGTCCTTAGGTTAATTAGGTTTAAGTAGTTCTATGTCTAGGGGACTGATGACCTCAGACGTTAAGTCCCATAGTGCTCAGAGCCATTTGAACCATTGTTGTGACTCCATTGACGTAATCACAACCTCACCTCTGCTTGCACCGTTTCGTCACTATCAAACGTGAAGTCCTCGAAGGCGTTCTTTAAGTTCTGGAAGCAGATGAAAATCGGATGGGGCCAAGTCGGAACCGTGTAGAGGATGATGGTCGACGGCGAATCCAAGACGGTGGATTGCTGCAGGTGTTGCAGCGTCGGCACTGTCGCTCTGAAAGGGACGGCGTTCCATGGGTGGACGGAGTCCTCTGCGGGTAGAAACTCGATTACTGGACGCTGCTTCCCACGCACCGACGTAGTTAAAGTTACACACCATTTTACACGCTACAGTTCGGAGCCCATTGCGTTAACGAAGCGGAACAGCCGACCGAGCGACCGAGTAGTATGCATGCCATGTAACACCTCAACCGATATTGAGAATGGAATAAAAAGTTCGGAGGCATTACCTTTCAGCACGCCGTCGTAATTTGTATGTACGCATTTATATATTCTATCGTCACATCTAAGAATACAATGTAACGACGTGTTTTAGATGACTAAACAGAATACAAATTCTGTAAGCCAAATACATAAATATGTTAGTAAAGTAAACAGGGGAAATAAGATTAACAGCAATTCCTGCTTGAATTGTCTTTTCTATGCTGACGACGTCACAGTACTGTCAGGTAATAAACGTTACCTACAGAGGGAATACATTTATTAGGAAAGGATTGTGAGGAGGACCGTTTGATGAGTTCAGCAAAGAAGACAAAATCAACGCCCGTCAAAGGGAGATACCATGTACGAACAAAAACTGTGATCAACAATAGAACAGGTCAAACATTTTAATTATTTAGGTTGTGACGTCACATATGAGTATGACGAAGACAGAAAAGAAATAACGAAAGTTTAGAAACAAATGAGGAGCAATAAAACGAAGAAACAAAAAACACGGAAATTTCGAGACACAATGGCAGTTCCAACGCTTGTTTATAAAAGTGAATCGTGGCTTATACGTAAACGTCAAAAAAATCGCTTACAAGCAACAGAGATGAGATTACTAAGAGGAGTAAAAGGGTGCGCAAAAGCCGACAGATTCAGAAATTTGGAAGTTACGAAAGAATTGACTGTATTAAATATCCTAAATAAAATACAGGAAAATAGAAAAAAACTGGAATGAACATCTGAAAGTGGAGAAAAAATACCTCTGCTGATAAGAAAATATAAGCTTGTTGGGAGAAGTCAACGAACGCCAAGGAAGCGATGGATACCGTAACTGGTCCAACAAAAAGAATCCTTTAACATGAAGATGACGGAATAAAAATATAAGTGTGCCTTTCCGTGACTCTAAACGAGGTGCAGTCAGAGGCTGAGTTTTTGAAAGTTCACACCGTGGAACCGCCGTGTGTACTTACGAACTATGTCGGAACGCAGGCGGCCGCTAGGCCAGTCAGAGGAGGGGCGTGTCGGCAGGGAGCAGCGGCGTGACTAATGCGCCGCCTGTGTCCAGCGAAAGGGGCGCGTGACGTCACACGGTGGATAAGGCCCTCCCGCTGCCGCTGCCGCTGCCGCCCCCGCGATGTCTCCGGCTCCGCTTTCACCCCCGCCACTCACTCTGTTCCGCACGCTCCGCGCTTTCCTTGGGCGCACGCAGATTACTGGAGGGCCACAAGCCGAAGAAAGGACCCGTCGCTCGTCGCTTTGACTGCGTCGACGTGCTCGGTTGTGTATTCACGGCAGCTACCCAGAGCTGCGTCTGCATTTATACTCCCTCATGGAGTACAGGCGAGGTGTAGTCGAGCCACTGTGATCATCGTTATCGTGGGACTTTCGCGAGTGACCAACGGGAAGACAGGCGGTCAATAGCAACGAATTTTTGCGTGTCATCATCGTGATATTGTTCACGGGATTTATGCGAAAATGATCAGTTACTTCTATCTCCTTAGAACGTGCTCTGATGTCTCACCGTCAAGGGAAGTCGATAAAACTATGCAATTTCGTAGATTAAAGAAAATGAGACATTTGGTGCTAAACATTAGTTCAGAAACTTCAGCAAGATATGCTAAGTAGGTAATGAGGACATGTAGGTATGAAAACGTGTTTTCTCGATTTTTGCGAGTCGATACCTAGTTGCATAAAAATGTTATCAACTATCGCTAAGATTCTCGTTGTACGTCTTTGTTTGAACGCAGGGCCAGAGTAGAAAAGTATTCATTGCACAAAAACGTGTAATCAGAATAATTGCTGGAGCCCACCCACGGTCATCCTGCAGACATCTATTTAAGGATCTAGGGATCCTCACAGTAACCTCACAGTATATATATTCCCTTATGAAATTTGTTGATAATAATCCAACCCAATTCAAAAGTAATAGCAGTGTGCATACCTATAACACCAGGAGAAAGGATGATCTTCACTATGCAGGGTTAAATCTGACTTTGGCACAGAAAGGGGTAAATTATGCTGCCACAAAAGTCTTTGGGCACCTACCAAACAGCATCAAAAGCCTGACAGATAGCCAACTAACATTTAAAAATAAATTAAAAGAATTTCTAGATGACAACTCCTTCTACTCATTGGCTGAATTTTTAGATATAAACTAAGTAAAAAAAAAACTTAATCATTAGTGCCATGCAATATTTTGTGTAATGTAATTTCTTGTACAGACATCTTTTATTAACCTGACACGTTCCACATCATTACGAAGTGTCGTATTCATGATCTATGGAACAAGTATTAATCTAATCTAATCTAATCTAATCTACCTGCAACTCGAAGTCGGTCGTCAGAGGACACTAGCGCCTGCCATTGTCACACTCCACAGTGGGCGGGGCTTCCAGAATGTTGCAGAAGACACAGCTAGATTGGATACAAATGCTAGTGCAACTTCGATGTGCAAATCGTTTAGGCGTCTTGTTGCTCGCAACAAATCAGTTACTAAATGTTGTTATGATAGCTCGTAAGTACGGCAGCAAACAGACGACGGAGTCACCTACGCTGCCGCTGCGATACTAACTTGACAGAATCCTCGCTCGCTCGCTCGCTTTAATTTTCTTGTGTGTGATTTTCTCTTGTTGACCAAGTAGTGACTTCCCGTCTGAACACTGGTAAAAGATGAATCATTGGCACTCTCTATCCACCTGATCCACTCTGTCTGACGATGAGCCTTGTTTATTGTTATGGCAAACGAGACTGCTCTTGAGATGAAGTTGCTTAAAATGAATGGGTAAATACGTTTCGATCATTGATATATGAGGTGTAAGAGAGAACGCTCTAGTTGCTGAATCTATGAAGATGAAGTTAGTAGATTCGACGACAGTACTTCGGATAGTTTTAATCTGCGAATTTGTGGGATTACAAAGTTTCGGACGATCCAGGTTACGTAGTAGTATTCCAGTGATAAGCTGATAAGCCATAAATACAACTTTCATGTTTTCTGTAAAACCTACGGCAAGGGAGAAAACAAGAGAGTGCTTCGTTGTGTACTCGTATACAATTTCTGATTATAATTATATGTAATGAGAAAGAATATTTATAATAGAAACAATTTTTCTTATAATTTACATGCACCGCTATTGTATTTAAAACCGACTACAAGAAAGAAATCGAAACCGCACATTTCCACAGCATAGCACAGCATTTTCTTTCTCGCGGTCTTAACAGAATACTCGTACACTGTCGGGTAAAATAACTATACAGCCGTCCGGGCTTTTGACTTTGGTGTAAAAATTTTAAGTAACTGGTCAAGAAATTTGTACAGCTTGTAAAGCTATAGGTGCAGGTTTTTCAGCTGTTGGCTGAGAACAGTGTACTGGGCAGTACTACATCAGTATTTACGTCATTTAGAGACTGATGATTACAGCTGTTACCAGTTGAATGTGTTGTGGTTGGCAGGAGAGCCAACACCGTGTTACTAGAGAATGCCGCAATGCACTCGTTTTAGCTCACCCAGGCTGGCGTGAGGTCTGGAACGGGACAAGGAAATTAGAATTTGGAAAAACAGACGTAGCTTGTGGAATACTTAACTTTAATCCATTAATGATGATCGTCACTCTTGACGGGACATGATTCTCAATATCAATAGTAACTGAATATGGCGCCTTGCTAGGTCGTAACAAATGATGTAGCTGAAGGGTATGCTAAACTATCGTCTCGACAAATGAGAGAGTATGTATACAGTGAACCATCGCTAGCAAAGTCGGCTGTACAACTGGAGCGAGTGCTACGAAGTCTCTCTGGACCTGCCGTGTGGCGGCGCTCGGTTTGCAATCACTGATAGTGGCGACACGCGGGTCCGACGTATACTACCGGACCGCGGCCGATTTAGAGGCTACCACCTAGCAAGTGTGGTGTCTGGCGGTGACACCACAGTATGTTCTTAGGCTGGGTGGTACCTCCAAGTACATGTTGCAAGAGCAAGCCATTGATGCTCACTTTCCCCTGGGCGGCAGGTCAGGTGTTGAAGGGTGATGCGTGGTTCCGAATCGGTCAGTCTCTACTGACAGGGGTAGTGAATTTAGTGGTGCAGTTCCGACAGTTTGTGACATGTTCACGGAAGACTCTTCGACGCAGAGGAAAAGCCAACCCACACACAGATGTGTGTACACATTAAGGCACCACGTATAAAAATATCTACATTTATTCCTGTTACACCCTGTATATTAAAAAAAAATATGTAGCCGGTGTCCACCCTATTACTTACTACAGTATCGTCTAAAAATATGAAATAAATTGGTTAGAAAGTTTCTATATTTTTGCTAACAGCATTTGAGAACGACTTGTCATTATGCAATGGTTGTTGTTGTTGTTGTCTTCAGTCCTGAGACTGGTTTGATGCAGCTCTCCATGCTACTCTATCCTGTGCAAGCTGCTTCATCTCCCAGTACCTACTGCAACCTACATCCTTCTGAATCTGCTTAGTGTACCCATCTCTCGGTCTCCCTCTACGATTTTTACCCTCCACGCTGCCCTCCAACGCTAAATTTGTGATCCCTTGATGCCTCAAAACATGTCCTACCAACCGATCCCTTCTTCTAGTCAAGTTGTGCCACAAACTTCTCTTCTCCCCAATCCTATTCAATACCTCCTCATTAGTTACGTGATCTATCCACCTTATCTTCAGTATTCTTCTGTAGCACCACATTTCGAAAGCTTCTATTCTCTTCTTGTCCAAACTAGTTATTGTCCATGTTTCACTTCCATACATGGCTACACTCCAAACAAATACTTTCAGAAACGACTTCCTGATACATAAATCTATATTCGATGTTAACAAATTTCTCTTCTTCAGAAACGCTTTCCTTGCCATTGCTAGTCTACATTTTATATCCTCTCTACTTCGACCATCATCAGTTATTTTACTTCCTAAATACCAAATCTCCTTTACTACTTGAAGTGTCTCATTTCCTAATCTAATTACCTCAGCATAACCCGATTTAATTTTACTACATTCCATTATCCTCGTTTTGCTTTTGTTGATGTTCATCTTATATCCTCCTTTCAAGACACTGTCCATTCCGTTCAACTGCTCTTCCAAGTCCTTTGCCGTCTCTGACAGAATTACAATGTCATCGGCGAACCTCAACGTTTTTACTTCGTCTCCATGAATTTTAATACCTACTCCAAATTTTTCTTTTGTTTCCTTTACTGCTTGCTCAATATACAGATTGAATAACATCGGGGAGAGGCTACAACCCTGTCTCACTCCTTTCCCAACCACTGCTCCCCTTTCATGCCCCTCGACTTTTATGACTGCCATCTGGTTTCTGTACAAATTGTAAATAGCCTTTCGCTCCCTGTATTTTACCCCTGCCACCTTTAGAATTTGAAAAAGAGTATTCCAGTCAACATTGTCAAAAGCTTTCTCTAAGTCTACAAATGCTAGAAACGTAGGTTTGCCTTTCCTTAATCTTTCTTCTAAGATAAGTCGTAAGGTCAGTATTGCCTCACGTGTTCCAACATTTCGACGGAATCCAAACTGATCCTCCCCGAGGTCCGCATCTACCAGTTTTTCCATTCGTCTGTAAAGAATTCGTGTTAGTATTTTGCAGCTGTGGCTTATCAAACTGACGCTTAGGTAATTTTCACATCTGTCAACACCTGCTTTCTTTGGGATTGGAATTATTATATTCTTCTTGAAGTCTGAGGGTATTTCGCCTGTCTCATACATCTTGCTCACCAGCTGGTAGAGTTTTGTCATGACTGGCTCTCCCAAGGCCGTCAGTAGTTCTAATGGAATGTTGTCTACTCTGGGGGCCTTGTTTCGACTCAGGTCTTTCAGTGCTCTGTCAAACTCTTCACGCAGTATCGTATCTCCCATTTCGTCTTCATCTACATCCTGTTCCATTTCCATAATATTGTCCTCAAGTACATCACCCTTGTATAAACCTTCTATATACTCCTTCCACCTTTCTGCCTTCCCTTCTTTGCTTAGAACTGGGTTTCCATCTGAGCTCTTGATATTCATACACGTGGTTCTCTTCTCTCCAAAGGTCTCTTTAATTTTCCTGTAGGCAGTATCTATCTTACCCCTAGTGAGATAAGCTTCTACATCCTTACATTTGTCCTCTAGCCATCCCTGTTTAGCCATTTTGCACTTCCTGTCGATCTCATTTTTGAGACGTCTGTATTCCTTTTTGCCTGCTTCATTTACTGCATTTTTATATTTTCTCCTTTCATCAATTAAATTCAATATTTCTTCTGTTACCCAAGGATTTCTAGCAGCCCTCGTCTTTTTACCTACTTTATCCTCTGCTGCCTTCACTACTTCATCCCTCAGAGCTACCCATTCTTCTTCTACGGTATTTCTTTCCCCCATTCCTGTCAATTGACCCCTTATGCTCTCCCTGAAACTCTGTACAACCTCTGGTTCTTTCAGTTTATCCAGGTCCCATCTCCTTAATTTCCCACATTTTTGCAGTTTCTTCAGTTTTAATCTACAGGTCATAACCAATAGATTGTGGTCCGAGTCCTCATCTGCCCCTGGAAATGTCTTACAACTTAAAACCTGGTTCCTAAATCTCTGTCTTACCATTATATAATCTATTTGATACCTTTTAGTATCTCCAGGGTTCTTCCACGTATACAACCTTCTTTCATGATTCTTAAACCAAGTGTTAGCTATGATTAAGTTGTGCTCTGTGCAAAATTCTACTAGGCGGCTTCCTCTTTCATTTCTTAGCCCCAATCCATATTCACCTACTATGTTTCCTTCTCTCCCTTTTCCTACTGCCGAATTCCAGTCACCCATGACTATTAAATTTTCGTCTCCCTTCACTATCTGAACAATTTCTTTTATTTCATCGTACATTTCTTCAATTTCTTCATCATCTGCAGAGCTAGTTGGCATATAAACTTGTACTACTGTAGTAGGTGTGGGCTTCGTATCTATCTTGGCCACAATAATGCGTTCACTATGCTGTTTGTAGTAGCTTACCCGCATTCCTATTTTCCTATTCATTATTAAACCTACTCCTGCATTACCCCTATTTGATTTTGTGTTTATAACCCTGTAGTCACCTGACCAGAAGTCTTGTTCCTCCTGCCACCGAACTTCACTAATTCCCACTATATCTAACTTTAACCTATCCATTTCCCTTTTTAAATTTTCTAACCTACCTGCCCGATTAAGGGATCTGACATTCCACGCTCCGATCCGTAGAACGCCAGTTTTCTTTCTCCTGATAACGACGTCCTCCTGAGTAGTCCCCGCCCGGAGATCCGAATGGGGGACTATTTTACCTCCGGAATATTTTACCCAAGAGGATGCCATCATCATTTAATGATACAGTAAAGCTGCATGTCCTCGGGAAAAATTACGGCTGTAGTTTCCCCTTGCTTTCAGCCGTTCGCAGTACCAGCACAGCAAGGCCGTTTTGGTTAATGTTGAAAGGCCAGATCAGTCAATCATCCAGACTGTTGCCCCTGCAACTACTGAAAAGGCTGCTGCCCCTCTTCAGGAACCACACGTTTGTCTGGCCTCTCAACAGATACCCCTCCGTTGTGGTTGCACCTACGGTACGGCCATCTGTATCGCTGAGGCACGCAAGCCTCCCCACCAACGGTAAGGTCCATGGTTCATGGGGGGGGGGGGGGGGGGTATTCAATGGTATAACGTATATATATATATATATATTTGTTTCTCTGAGCCTATATGCAACTCTTATTTTCTCAGCTCTGTAATTTAGTTTTGTGACCACAGTGATTAAATTAGAGGTCATCGTTAATTACGAATGCACGGACAACAGGAGGAATCTGATGTGCGACAGTCACACGGTGAAATATCTGGGCGGTATAGAGGACGTTGCAGTGTTTTCCAACAAACTCGCTGCAGAGTAGCCTTCGTCCGCTTGGCGATGTGGGGACGGGCTTTATCTTGCAGCAAACTGATTCCGTCCGACAGCATTCTGACAGCCCGAGCGCGAACGTGAAAGCCAGCAGTGGAAACATCATACATCTTCCCCCACTGAAGGAAGCCAGAGATACTCGCACCAGTTCCCAGTCTGGAACCGCGCGACCGCTACGGTCGCAGGTTCGAATCCTGCCTCGGGCATGGATGCGTGTGATGTCCTTAGGTTAGTTAGGTTTAAGTAGTTCTAAGTTCTAGGGGACTGATGACCTCAGCAGTTGAGTCCCGCAGAGCCACTTAAACCATTTTGACGTCGACCTTCGACTTCAGGAGCCCCGTCACCGTCGAGTTCCACGAGCGTGGAGCCACAATCAGTGCGGACCGCTATGCAGACACTTTGCAGGAACAGAACTCCACAGCCAGCCACGAGAACGAACTTGCGGCTCTTTCTAAGGGTTGTGATCATTAAAGTTTCTGAAGAGACGACCACTTTAAAACACAAACTCCGCCCCAGGGGGCACGCGACTCGCCACCTCGGTCACACTGGGGCGGCTGAGTGACTCCAAATTTCGCTCCACGAAAAGATTTTACATTTAAGCTTTCCAACAAATCAAAACCGAGAGAGAATGTAGGCTTTGTCACTGGCCATTTTCTGCTCCCACTACATCTGTAAGGTGCTGCTTCCTGTCAGGATACTCTGCAGCGAGTTTTGGAAATCAAAGGCCGTCATTGGATAGTTGCTCAGCCATGAAATTAACCTAGCCATCTCCAATCATCAGCCATTCAGGAGGATTAGGGGAAGACCGGCTCAAGTTCAGGCTCAACAAAAGCGCCCTTTCCCCTGCAACTGGGGAGGGCCCTTCCGACCGCAGTAGGGATAGAACTAAAGCACCCAAGCCGACCAGGTAATGATACGTTACACATTCACTATTTACTGGGAAATAAATAAAAATAATTACTTTAAATGAAAGTAGCAGCAGTTTAGATCCCGGTGGTCGTGTCTCGTCGTAACAAACTGGGACAGTAGTCGGCTGTGGTCTCTTCCGCGAGGCTGTTGGCACAAGACGCGCCTGTCCTCGGCTGCTCACATTGGAGTCACACGCGTCCAACTCGTTGGCGTTTCACCGGCGTACACCGACTCTGCCGTCTGACTCCAAACGACCGTAGCGAGCAGTGGCGTCATCTTCCAGCGCATCTGCAATCTCTCATAACAGAGCTAGTGTCTGCACTAAAATAAACCTGGGCGTTATACGGCCTCAGTAACAAACGCATCTGCATTTACAAGTAGACTTGGCAAATCATCTTGTGGTGTGTGTGTGTGCTTCGTATATCACTGTAAGTTTCCCCATTTCCCCCTGTCCGATTATTATTCGTAAGCCCTCTGTGATCTCGAATATCTCTTCAGTCATTCTTAGAGATGAGAGATACACAGCCTGTTAAGTAGGATCGTGGTCGAGTTAATCTGTAGAAAAATATATTTGACAATAAAATAAAACACATACACACATCATATGTCAACAAAAGACAGAACCCATTACAGTTAATAATACGTCCAGTAACACTCAGCGTCGATAATTTCTTCACATCTCCGAGGCATGCTTGGAAACAAGTTATTTGCGTACTCACGTGGGAGAGACTTCCACATACGTCTAATTTGCGTTGACAGCTGTTTCAAAGTGAAGGTCTTTTTTTCGCTTGTACTTCTTTCTGATGTGAGACCGTACGTTTTCAATAGGATTAGCGCCAGGCGACTGCGAGGGCGAACCCAGTACCTGCACACACCTTTCTTCTTTTTCCGCTGCAAAGCCTGCTGCAGTGACCTCTGTCAGTTTACGGTCTTTCTCGATTAACCCACTTTCGGCAGTCGGCATCAAATATGTGCGCTCATGTCTCTTCTTGTGAACCTCAGACAAGAAGTTAGAAGTAAACTAACGCATTGCGGACATTTTTTGAAGGACAAAGGTTCCCTCTATTGGTTTGTAAAAGAACTTATTCGATGTCTTCTGCCATCAGTGTGTAATGGCAACCACGCTCTTAGTTAACAGAATGTACGTAGGACGAAGCAATATTCTGGTTGACTGTTATATGAATATACGTTCTCAGAATTTTAAAAGTAAACCATGTGCAACGCCTCTATTTTAGCGTCCGCCTCTGGAATTGGATGAGCACCTATGAGACACAATAATATAACCGTCTAATAACGGGGTTTCCCGCCTATTGGGGAGGAATACTTTACAACTGTGTTTGTTGACGGTCAACTGCTGTTTCCTCCAACGAGCGTCCATTGTTTGCAGGCCTTCCCGCATTTCGCTACGTTTTCCCTAGCATAGAGTCCGGGCGCTCTCAGCGGTGCAACCATCCCTCATGACCGCCCTCTGTGATTTCCTTCGGCCTGTTATCAACTAATTATTTACCATATTCGCAGCAGAGGTTTTCTGCGACTTTTATATTGAGTATTATACATGTCGCAGTCAGTCGCACTGTTTGTGGAATATTACTTTTGTATCACTGATTTATTTCCTACGCGTTTCCGCCACCAGTGCTTATCTTCAGGCATCAACAAATACTTAATTCACTTCAATTATGTTTTATCGTAAACACAAGAAAACGTCCGTCATTACAACTGAAATTTATCCTTCAGTACCAGACACGTTTCGGTTATTCATGCTAGGCATCTCCAGTTGTCTATAGAATATATAAAATTTTTTATACATATTATGATGTTTGATTCGTAGTGATCCTTTTCCAGTTTGTGTAGACCTACCTATTCCTATTTAAAATTACTCAATAAAAATTTCAATTACAAAAGAAGGAATTTTTCGTATCTTTATGATTAAATATAACTGAAGTTATTATCAACGACTGAAGAAAATGACAGCAAATATAACAGTATTAATTTACTTTGCATTTGGCAAGAACTTTATGGACATACGCCGGCTCTACGAGCTTTGTCTGTTACTTCCTGTGGAGTGCATAGTTTGTCCGTTTGGTGTTTATCTTCATCCTAGCTGTGTCGTCCAGGATGTTATCTCGCCACTTAATTCTGCGTCTTCCCTTTCCTTTCGTTCCATCTGTTGTTCTGAGGAATGATGTTCAAGGTAGGCTGTTCTCCGGCATTCTTCTGCATGGGCTGCCCAGCTCAACCTTTTTTTTTTAGATCTTCAACTTTTTTTTGGTGTCTGTACAGCTTTCTTAATTCCTCATTCCTTTCTTATCCTCCGTTCTATGTTGGTGTCATCATACACAAGTCCAAAAATTTTTCTTAATAATTTTCCTTTCGAATACTAACAGTTTTTTTTGTGACTTCTGAAATTTTCCCGGCGTATTTGTTGTTCTAATAATTTCCGGGTTTGCAGCCGGATAAATACCGCGACTGCACCTGGGCTCTTCAGTAGTTGTGTGCTCACCTGATGATGGCAGGACGTCTCTGGGCCGAAATATCGTGGCAGAATGTCGAATTGAATGTCGAATTGAAAGAAGAAATGCGAAACACTTAAATACTACTAATCTCACTAAGACTGCTATTAACTATATTATCGGTATTTTGTTGTCTAGAAGCGAGGATCCTCCTTCCTTGCATGAAAGTGAAACTCACGGAAAGCTCTAGTGAAACGTGAAACGTGAAACGTAACTTGAAAGTAGTGCCGAGAAGCACTGCAAACTCGGGCAGATATACGATCATCACAGCAGCAGCTAAGTTTGAAACACAATACAGGGTGTTTCAAAAAGAATGGCCTCATTTTGAACTGTAACAATTACGAAGCATGGACGTGCCGGCAAAGAAATGCGTTGTTTGAACGGACGTGGCATAGATTTTAGGAAATCGTCATTAGATGTCAGTCCTCTCAGTCTGCAGTCAGTCAGATTAAGATGGCGTCTGATCAACAGAAGGCGTTACGTGTGCTGCAGTTCGCAGAGAGTGATTCAGTGATACCGGTTCCTCGCGCTTTTCATCGGCGTTTTGGCATTGATCCGCCTGCACCCTAACACATTCGTCGTTGGTATGGCCAATTTGAAGAGACAGGATGTTTGTGCAAAGATAAGAGTCCATGTCGACCCGAACTTCTGATGATATTGTGGAAAGATTTTTTCAAACGTTTGAGCGGAGTTCACGGTTGTCTGCTCGCCGCTAACTGGCGAGTGTTAATGCGTCGTTTGGTATATAAACCATACAGAACAGAATTAGTGCAAGTTCTTCGCGTTGGTGATAAAAGGAAATGGGTTTTCAGCAATTCTCTGCTGGTGGAAACGGGAGACAACACAATTTTCCACAGTTAATTTGAATTGATGAAGCGACATTACATGTCAGCAGTAAAGTAAACCGACCTAACGTGGGCATATGGGGATACCAGCGCGAAAGAGACACACCATAAGTGAACTTTTCTGCGTTATACAGTCCCTTAGTTTTTGAGGAAAACACAGTGACGTGAATGAGCTACCATTGAATGCTGCAGAACTGATTTTTTGCACACATTCACGCGGACTCCGAAGACTTCATTTCCCCAGTGGGCTGGAACTCCACCGCTCAGTGACACTCTGCCTCAACACTAGGTACGGCGCACGGGACCCCGAGGCACTGCTCTGCTTTCTTAGCCTCCAAGATCGCCAGATATGACCCCATGGAATTTTTTTTATTGAGAGGATATGTGAAGGAAAGTGTGTTCATCTCCACTTTACCTCGTGTCATACAAGAAGTGAAGAACAGAATAGCAGCCGCCATAACTTCTGCAGAAGCAGATACGTTGTGTGAAGTATGGCGAATTTAGCTGTCGTCTAGATGTTCGTGCTGCTAATGGTGGACGTATAGAGAATTTGTAATAGCATAGGTAAAACTTCAGGACTTCATGAGTATTTTTCGGTTCATCCCCTATTCTTAGTATGTTTTTATCAATAAATATGAAGTTTTCAAATCAGGTCATTGTTTTTGAAACACCCTGTATTGTCGAAACATATTTACGTGAAACTTCCTGGCAGATTAAAACATGTGCCCGACCGAGACTCGAACTCGGGACCTTTGCCTTTCGCGGGCAAGTGCTCTACCAACTGAGCTACCGAAGCACGACTCACGCCCGGTACTCACAGCTTTACTTCTGCCAGTATCCGTCTCCTACCTTCCTGCCAGGAAGTTTCATATCAGCGCACACTACGCTGCAGAGTGAAAATCTCATTCTGGAAACATCCCCCAGGCTGTGGCTAAGCCATGTCTCCACAGTATCCTTTCTTTCAGGAGTGCTAGTTCTGCATGTTTCGCAGAAGAGCTTCTGTAAAGTTTGGAAGGTAGGAGACGGATACTGGCAGAAGTAAAGCTGAGTACCGGGCGTGAGTCGTGCTTCGGTAGCTCAGTTGGTAGAGCACTTGCCCGCGAAAGGCAAAGGTCCCGAGTTCGAGTCTCGGTCGGGCACACAGTTTTAATCTGCCAGGAAGTTTCATATCAGCGCACACTCCGCTGCAGAGTGAAAATCTCATTCTGGCATATTTACGTGTTTGCCTGTCATTTTGCCAAGAAATGCACTTCATATAATTTCCAGCTCTGTGTAGCGAAGCATACGATGAAACATTTAGTAGGCGCCGGTGTGGCCGTCCGGTTCTAGGCGCTTCAGTCTGGAACCGCGTGACCGCTACAGTCGCAGGTTCGAATCCTGCCTCAGGCATGGATGTGTGTGATGTCCTTAGGTTAGTTAGGTTTAAGTAGTTCTAAGTTCCAGTGGACTGATACCACAGACGTTAAGTTCCATAGTGCTCAGAACCATTTTTTCAAACATTTAGTTCCAAATAAGTAACTCTTTAGAGAACGTGTTACATAAAGTTTTTCAGTTCGTTTCGTTTTCAAACTGAAGCTCTCTATTTCTGTAGCGACGAACATGTTTTAATAACTCTGTTCCATTGTTTCAGGTAAACGTGCGTCCCTGAGAAATGAAGCGACGTGTCGTAATCGTAAGTAATTATCTCGTTCTAAAGACGTTCTCTAGCCATCAGGCGGCGCAAGACCGCCGGAGAAGCAACTGCTCACGGTGGAGCGCGGTGCCGGCTGCCAGACAGCTGGATTCCGTCCGTATCTTGACGGAGCGCGCGCTCGCTTCTCTCATAACTGGGTGTCAGGGGTGGCGGGACAAATTCCTTAAGGCTGCTTCATTTTCGCCGATGCTTTCGTACCCCGTTACTGTCTCTTCGTTCCAGACACCAATATTCAGTCTGACTGTTTCACTTATACGCTTCAACACGGGAGGGACGTAATTAGTTTTATGGATGAGGAATTACATTGATGGTAATACTATTTGATAACAGAAATGTATGTCGGTAGAGGAACAAACTTGACCTAACGGTGGAAGGAGCTATTCTTTGTTTTCCTAATATTCAGCGTTGGCGTTCACCTTCCGTGTAAGACACGAAGTACATCATTGCAAATGGAAGGCCAGCAGTATATCATAATATTTAATGGAGACCACATCTGACAACTATTTAGTTACATACCATGAGAGAGAGCTTTCCGTTCTCGATGAACACAGAATTTTAATTAGACCGATAACCGGAATACGAGTTCAGCACACGGTAGCGGTATGACAGACACGTGGAAAATAAAACGCCATTCCAAAGAGCAAACTACAAAGAAACAAATGTAGCAGATATGTTGCCTGTTTGGGATATGAATAAGCAATTGAGATAACGTACCACTTTGACTACTCTGGTACAAATTACACACGTCAAAAAAGTTTTCCATCACCTCGGTTCCGGAACCTGTACAGAAAATTGGAATAGAGATCAACATAAACATCATTTCTGCCCTTTTTATTGCTTTTGAAAACCACACACTGCATGTTGTATCACAATACTGCGAGACCTTCAGAGGTGGTGGTCCAGACTGCTCTACACACCGGTACCTCTAATACCCAGAAGCACTTCCTCTTGCATTGATGCATGCCAGTATTCGTCGTGGCATACTATCCACAAGTTCATGAAGGCACTCTTGGTACATATCGTCCCACTCCTCAACAGAGATTCGGCGTAGATCCCTCAGAGTCGTTGGTGAGTCACGTTGTCCATAAACAGCCCTTTTCAGTCTATCCCAGGTAAGTGCGATAGGGTTCATGTCTGGAGAACATGCTGGCCACTGTAGTCGAGCCATGTCGTTATCCTGAAGGAGCTCATCCACGCGCACGATGCAGGTGCGAATGCCTCGCTAATATGCTGCCGATATGGTTCCACTATCGTTCGGAGTATTGCATTCGCGTATCGTTACGGCGCATTCCCTGACCACCAGCGGCGTACGTCGGCCCCACATAATGCCACCCCGAGACGACAGGGAACCCCGCCTTGCTGCCCTCGCTGGACAGTGTCTAAGTCCTTCAGTCTGACCGAGTTGCCTCTGAACAGCTCTCCGACGATTGTCTGCTTGAAGGCATATGCGACAATTAACAGTGGAGAGAACGTGATGCCAATCATGAGCGGAACGTTGTTGGGCCCATCTGTGCCGCGCTGCATGGTGTCGTGGTTGCATAGATGGGCCTCGCAATGGACGTCGGGAGTGAAGTTGCGCATCATGCGGCCAACTGCGCACAGTTTGAGTCGTAACACGACGTTCTCTGGATGCACGAAAAGCATTATTCAACATTGTGGCGTCGCTGTCGGGGTTCCTCCGAGCCGTCATCCTTAGGTAGCGGTCATCCACTGCAGCAGTAGCCCTTGGACGGCCTGAGCGAGGCATGTCATCGACAGTTCCTGTATCTCTGTGTCTCCTCCACGTCCGGACAACATCGCTTTGGTTCACTCCGAGACGCCTGGACACTTCCCTTGTTGAGAGCCCTTCCTGACACAGAGTAACAATGCGGACGCGATCGAACCGCGGTATTGACCGTCTAGGCATGGTTGAACTACAGCCAACACGAGCCGTCTACCTCCTTCCTGGTAGAATGACTGGAACTGATCGGCCGTCGGACCCCCTCCGTCTAATAGGCGCTGCTCGTGCATGGTTGTTTACAATTTTGGGTGGATTTAGTGACATCTCCGAACAGTGAAAGACCTGTGTCTCTGATACAATATCCACAGTCAACGTGTACCTTCAGGAGTTCTGGCAACCGGGATGATGCAAAACTTTTTTTGATGTGTGTATTTTGTGGTGTTGCTATTAAAGAAAATTAATTCCTGCAGTAAGTTGGTGATCATTATGAACTCTTACACACAACACTGTCGGGATTGCGTAATGATTTTTTTCTTTTATTATATTGTACTAGCAGAGAGGCTAGGCACTGCCCAGGTATTTATTTACACCTGTGCGTTCGCGCCTGCACCATGCACGGCCTGGACTTGCGCCTGATGTTTATGACGTGATATCTGCTGAATTATGTGTCGTAAAGTTATGTAATTTTGCTCTCACATTCAGTAGTACACGTGCATTCTACCTGTGAAATATGTCGCTAACAGGGTTAGCAGTAAGGAAGAAATACACTCCTGGAAATGGAAAAAAGAACACATTGACACCGGTGTGTCAGACCCACCATACTTGCTCCGGACACTGCGAGAGGGCTGTACAAGCAATGATCAAACGCACGGCACAGCGGACACACCAGGAACCGCGGTGTTGGCCGTCGAATGGCGCTAGCTGCGCAGTATTTGTGCACCGCCGCCGTCAGTGTCGCCAGTTTGCCGTGGCATACGGAGCTCCATCGCAGTCTTTAACACTGGTAGCATGCCGCGACAGCGTGGACGTGAACCGTATGTGCAGTTGACGGAGTTTGAGCGAGGGCGTATAGTGGGCATGCGTGAGGCCGGGTGGACGTACCGCCGAATTGCTCAACACGTGGGGCGTGAGGCCTCCACAGTACATCGATGTTGTCGCCAGTGGTCGGCGGAAGGTGCACGTGCCCGTCGACCTGGGACCGGACCGCAGCGACGCACGGATGCACGCCAAGACCGTAGGATCCTACGCAGTTCCGTAGGGGACCGCACCTCCACTTCCCAGCAAATTAGGGACACTGTTGCTGCTGGGGTATCGGCGAGGACCATTCGCAACCGTCTCCATGAAGCTGGGCTACGGTACCGCACACCGTTAGGCCGTTTTCCGCTCATGCCCCAACACCGTGCAGCCCGCCTCCAGTGGTGTCGCGACAGGCGTGAATGGAGGGACGAATGGAGACGTGTCGTCTTCAGCGATGAGAGTCGCTTCTGCCTTGGTGCCAATGATGGTCGTATGCGTGTTTGGCGCCGTGCAGGTGAGCGCCACAATCAGGACTGCATACGACCGAGGCACACAGGGCCAACACCCGGCATCATGGTGTGGGGAGCGATCTCCTACACTGGCCGTACACCTCTGGTGATCGTCGAGGGGACACTGAATAGTGCACGGTACATCCAAACCGACATCGAACCCATCGTTCTACCATTCCTAGACCGGCAAGGGAACTTGCTGTTCCAACAGGACAATGCACGTCCGCATGTATCCCGTGCCACCCAACGTGCTCTAGAAGGTGTAGGTCAACTACCCTGGCCAGCAAGATCTCCGGATCTGTCCCCCATTGAGCATGTTTGGGACTGGATGAAGTGGCATCTCACGCGGTCTGCACGTCCAGCACGAACGCTGGTCCAACTGAGGCGCCAGGTGGAAATGGCATGGCAGGCAAGCAGTTCCACAGGACTACATCCAGCATCTCTACGATCGTCTCCATGGGGAATAGCAGCCTGCATTGCTGCGAAAGGTGGATATACATTGTACTAGTGCCGACATTGTGCATGCTCTGTTGCCTGTGTCTATGTGCCTGTGGTTCTGTCAGTGTGATCATGTGATGTATCTGACCCCAGGAATGTGTCAATAAAGTTTCCCCTGCCTGGGACAATGAATTCACGGTGTTCTTATTTCAATTTCCAGGAGTGTAAATTGTAACGTCATGTCTCAAGCGGTGATTTTACTGCGCCAACAGCAGAAATGTAGTAATCGACTAAAAGTTTTCCTTTCATAATTTTGTGCATGTTGTCAGAGAGGGAAAGTTTGGTAAGGTTTCAAATTATGTGACAATTTTGTTCCAAGTCGCAAAGTGCTCTGACTCTCACTCTCAAATACTGGATGAAAGAAGTCTGGGAAGTCACGTATCGCAGGCTACCCTTGTTTGTCACTCCCACCGCCACCCCTTTGAGATGTAGGTGGTTCCTACCGCAACAGCGTGTAGCAAATTTGGTTGAAATCAGGCCAGTGGTATAGGAGGAGTTGTGGAAAACACACACACACACACACACACACACACACACACACACACACACACACAGTCACTCACACACTCATACACTTTTCTACAATGTGTGTGAATTTCATGACGTGTTCAACCTACTCTCACTATGAGATTCAATCTTAGAAATTCAGAAAAAATGTTCATTATTAACGTACAAAAAATCTCTGAACAGTAGTTCTAAGTTTGGATCAGATGACGCCAGTAGCCGAAACATGTTATCCAATAATGTAATAAATATTGAGTCTTTAAGTAATCTAGATAGTTCTTTATGATGGTGTTATGTACTTGAATAGAAACTTTTGCATGTCGAGGCCTAAATCGGAAAGAATGAGATGGATTAAAAATTTGTATGTTGCCAACCTGCTGCATGAATCAAAATGATTCACTACGAAAGTTCGGGATTAACTATTAAGGGAAGAGGATGACTTGGGTGTGCTGTAACTTAACTAAACTAGCTGCTGCATTAATATCAAGGAAAGTTGGTTAAAATAACGTGGAATAATCTAGATGGTATTTTATGGTACGATTTATGTGCTTTTCCACAAGTAACCACAGCATCAAAGAAGTCAACATGAAAACCATGCCGTAAATTGTGATTTCCGGCATTTTCTCTGCATGATAGATACGAGCTATGTTTCGCAAGTAAGCTAAGTCAAAATATTTTTTTGATATCAGCTCGCACACACAAGCATTCTGTCTCTTAGTGAACAAATATGTAACGGAATACTTATGTATACAAGGTGACATTTAATTTAATTTGTTCGTAGGAAGTTATCTTCCACTTGAAAAGGACTACCAAATCAAAATAGTAACCATGGTGACTCAAATTACACTGAGAGTCAAATTACATTATGAGTTACACTAAGAGTCATGTTCTATATGACTGTGATCTTTGCTGGAGAAAAAAAAATGAAATATACGTTGTGTTTTCGGTTGTGAAGCAGGGTTAACACTCTTATTTTTGTGAGGAAGAATTGTTAGCCCTGCTGCACACCCGAGTACTGCAGTCATGAAATATAACTGTTTAACAATAGATCATAACAACCAAAAATAATATAAGACTATTGGGGTTATAAGGAAGAAGGTAAGAAGAATATTGAAGTTTAACTATCGCTCGATTCAAGGAAATCTAAGTAAAGATGTCCGACGAAGGTTTGAAGTCTATTTTATCACTGCACGAATCTCTGTTCCACGTGTCTCTTATAGAATTCGTTGCATTGGTGCTTTTAGTGGCAGAAAGTGTATATATTCTTGAATCGTCTGATATGTGAACCATGTACTAACGTAAGATGTGTACATTTGTTAGGCAAACGAAACTTCAACAGCGTTGTCCTGTAGAACAGCCGTGCTAGGCTGATCGCTGTATGTTTCCTCACACGGACTTGTCTCCAACGGTGACCAGTTTCTCGTTGCTGAAGGAGTGTCTCGACTAACTATACGCTTAATGTTGTGTGGGTGTGGTTGTTTTTCTGTATTTGGTATATGTCCATTATAAGAACTGTTGACTATACCAAAGGAAAACGGAGGAGAAGATACCACCTAATGGATGATAATAAGATAAATTTGTCATACTGTCAAGAGAATCGGAAAACATGGAGAATTGTGTACCGGGAGTTAAAGACCCGCTCTTTGCGCGGAACATATAAGAACAATTCACGTATACGATCTCCACATCTGTTTAATGAACAAAACTATGTCTGTAGTTTAATAGACAAATCGCTTGATGTTGCCATTATACTTCGAAATCGGTCGGAATGTACTGCGCGTGTATTAAGGGCATCCTCATTAGCTCGAAATATTGTTGCATTTAAGTTTTTACGTTGGTAAAGGATTCTCATTTCATTTGGTCGGTGTTACGCTTTTCCGATTAACGTTCAGCTCCTTGCTGTCTCCAGCATGGCTGCCGTGCTGGACGGCGCAGTCGTGGTCGCCATTGTGTTTTCTCGAGGACTGCCACCTCGGTGTGCTGTAGCGCACAGCACATTCACTGCCTTCCTGGGAATGTGCTTCTTGTAGCTCTTTTTGCAGTATGTCTTCTCTTTGCGCTTCTGCCTCTTGCTGCGTGGGTCGCTCACAGCTGCTCACGCAGCGGGTCCGGCTACCTCGTGTTCGTCGGCCAGTGTAAATCGTCGCACAGGGCACTGACGTCGCGATTTACCGAATTACGCGCTGACGCGTAAAATTTCCTCGCAGATTGCCGGAATCGATCTCTTAGCGCTGGAATTGTGGCAATCTTGTGCAGCCCTACATTCTCGGAGCCGCAGCCCCGACTTCAGCACGTTTTGAACCGTCGGCGTCGCGGTCACCTCTGGCCAGGTTAGCGGCAAGTACGGCGTAGCGCCGGGGCGCGAGGGCGGCGTCGTCGTGAGTCCCAGCAGGGGGCAAAGCGCGCGCGTTCCTACTTCCGTCTCCCTGATGTGTGGCTTCCACGTTAGGCGCCGGTGTTGGACCAGGACACGGAACCTCCAGTGATTCCTAGCTGTTGCAGCTCTAGCGGAAACTTCTCCTTGGTGAGCGTCACAGCCTGACTTGTGGCCGCACTGAATTTGAGCCGCCGTTTGGTGGTCCACGGTCCCACCTCATTGCAGGCTAGCTGCAGGCGGCGTCTCATGAGTTGGGCGTTCGGTGGTGTGTAATCCGCGTAGAGCGCCAGTTGGACCCTCGGTGCCTTTGGGAAGAGAACGTACAGGAGGGGACCGAGGACGGACCCCTGTGGGACCCCCGCTCTGATGGCACGTGCTGTGGACTCCCCATCGTCCGCGTCAAGTGCGATCGGTAGTTCTGCGCCAGCCTGTGGTCTTCACCAGCCTTAGGAATGGCTCCTACCTCAGCGTGTTTCAAAGAAGAGGGGTATTTGCATGTCCTCAGGATGGTGTTGAAGATCATCGTTAACCTGGTAACTACTTGTGGCAGCAGCTGATGTAGTATGTCGTTATCAACGTTGTTGCAACCCCCTGCTTCCCTGGGCCGGATGTGTGCTAGTTGGTACTTCTTCTGAGACGTCTCCATCTTCCCCACTGCCATGAACACTGTAGGCGGCCCTCCACCAGGCGAACGTGTTCGTAGTCGATGAAATCCTCACAGGAGTAAAGTTGGCCGCGGACGCGCCTGCCAACACGCTGACCTTAACGTCAGGTTCCGATATGACGTCACGAAGGCGGGATTCGCTGGCGTCGTCTTCCGCACCGTACCGTCATCGATTCCGAGCGCACCGGCCGTGGTGGGCGTGCGGTTCTAGGCGCTTTAGTCCGGACCCGCGGGACTGCTACGGTGGCAGGTTTGAATCGTGCCTCGGGCATGGATGTGTGTGATGTCCTTAGGTTAGTTAGGTTTAAGTAGTTCTAAGTTCTAGGG
Source organism: Schistocerca gregaria (assembly GCF_023897955.1). Taxonomy (NCBI): domain Eukaryota; kingdom Metazoa; phylum Arthropoda; class Insecta; order Orthoptera; family Acrididae; genus Schistocerca; species Schistocerca gregaria. The sequence goes on from NC_064927.1 coordinate 508,052,193, forward strand.
GACTGATGACCTAAGATGTTAAGTCCCCTAGTGCTCAGAGCCATGTGAACCATTTTTTGATTCCGAGCACAGAAATTTTCCCAGCCCAGTCTCGACTTCGGTGATTTGTGACTGCAACTCTGATGTTGCGGCGCGGTCGGTTCAGCAAGTTCTTGGATGACCGTTACCCAGTGACCTGCCATCCCCGACACCCCCGGTTTTCCTCTCGTATGGCCTGTATTGTGTCAGAGTGAAGCTGGCAGGGGTAATTCGTCTACTTCCGCCTCCCGTGCAGCGTGCCCGCGTCCGCCGCTCACAACGTGTAGTGCTTGAACGCAGGGAGTGCCGCGACTGCGCCTCGGCCATGTGGACCGGGCATGGCGGCGACAGTCTCGGCGAGGTGAGTGCGGAAGTGCAGTCGGCATGGCAGTACTTTTTGCGAGCCGTCTCTGCCCAGGTCGAAGATCGCTGGCACACAGCGCCACACGTGTGGTAGTAGCGGCGTCGTGTGCGGCCAAGACGTCTGGGCGACAGCGCCGTGGCTGGTTTGTGGGGTCGTATGCCCCCAGCACTGCCGCGCCGCGGGTGTTGGCCCTCAGAGCAGTCGTCTGCCGCTGATGGTGGTCCCGCGCGAGCTCCACTCCGAATACTGCAAGTTGCGGCCAATAAATACGGTAGTTTGCCCCGCATCGACAGCTGAGCATCGAAGTCCCTGTTGTAGGAGGCGTTTCAGTTGACGATACGTGGCAGTGAAGGTCACTCGGCCCGCCAGAATACTGACGGCGACCCCTTTCGCTTGCAGTGGACACCTCGGGAAGCCGTGTGGATGTCGCCGCAGCGATGTTTCCACGGACGCCGGCGTCCCGCCACCCGCCGTTTCCCTGTCTGCGCGGTAGCGCTGCAAGTCCGGTTCCGGCGCGCTTACTCCAGGTCTGGGCCGCGTTTCGGTGAGAAGGCATAAGTCCACAGCCTCGTCGCGCAGGAACCGGCAAAACACTCCCTCTTGTGTCCTTACGCTGTTCGCGTTGCACACGCAAACTGTGAGGCCCACGACTGGTGTATTAACGGTGTCTGGGAGTTGTGGACGACGCTGTGGTGTTGGCCTGCGTAGCTGCTTGCACTGCAGCTGAGCTGCGCGAATAGCTGTGTGAACCCGTTTAATATATCGCCCCGAGTTCCGCAGCTTCAGTTGCCGCAGGTGGTTCCTCCTCGCGCGGTGTCGTGTTTGGGCCCGATCGGCGGTGTGGGGATTTCAATGTTGATTCCCTGAAAGAGTGTAATAGGAAGAATGACCTTTTAGTATTACTCAGTTCTTTCAATTTGAGCTCCGTCATTGATTTTCCTACTCGGATAACAAAGAACAGCAGTACATTGATAGATAACTTTTTTATAGACCAAGATAAGTTTAAGGACATAAATGCTTATCCTGTTGAGAATGGTCTTTCAGATCATAGTGCACAGCTTGTTACAGTACATGACATAGCTCCATGCAGTATAATAAATCAGACTTTCAAAGCAGTGCGTTCAATTAACAATATAAATATTGCAAACTTTAGGGAAAGCCTACAGCAGCTAGACTGGGATGAAGTGTATAAGGAACCCGATGCAAACTTGAAATATAACTTATTTCACAATACATTTTTAAGGGTATTTGAAAATTGTTTTCCCAAGAAAATAGTTAAACATAATTCCAAGAAAACATATAAAAAACCTTGGCTAACTAAAGGAATAAGAATATCTTGCAACCGCAAAAGAGAACTGTATCTAACAGCAAGATGGAGTACTGACCCCGAAATTGTTCAATATTATAAAAACTATTGTGCAGTACTAAGAAAAGTTATTAAAAAGTCCAGAAGCATGTGTATCATGTCTGAGATCAGTAACTCTGATAATAAAATTAAAGCAATTTGGAATATTATTGAAAGGGAAACAGGGCAACCAAGAGCACAGGAAGACTTTAGTGCAATAAAATTGAATGACAAGTGCACTAACAAACAATCAGAAATTGAAAATATTTTGAATAATCATTTTTTAAATGTTGTGGAGAAAATAGGATCTAGATCTTCACTAGAAGAGGCAAGGCTATTAATAGAAGAGGCCATACCTGCACAGTTTGAAACAGCTGTAATTCCACCAACCTCTCCCTCTGAAATCAGTAAAATAATAAACTCACTGAAAAGTAAAAGCTCTTACGGAATTGATGGCATTTCCAGCAAAGTACTTAAAGCTTGTTCCCCACAGATAAGTAGAATTCTCAGCCACGTATGTAATAGCTCTTTGGAGCAGGGTGTTTTCCCTGATAGACTGAAATATGCCATTGTAAAACCATTGCATAAAAAGGGGGATATGTCGGATGTCAACAACTACCGCCCAATCTCTCTTCTGACAGCTCTATCAAAAATTTTTGAGAAAGTAATGTATTCAAGAGTAGCCTCCCATATTTGTAAAAATAAAGTACTAACAAAATGTCAGTTTGGTTTTCAGAAAGGCTTTTCAACAGAAAATGCTATATATGCTTTCACTGATCAAATATTAAATGCTCTGAATAACCGGACATCACCCATTGGTATTTTTTGTGATCTCTCAAAGGCCTTTGATTGTGTAAATCATGGAATTCTTTTAGATAAGCTAAATCATTATGGTTTGAGTGGGGCAGTGCACAAATGGTTTAATTCATACTTAACTGGAAGAATGCAGAAAGTTGAAATAAGTGGTTCGTGTAATGTTAAAACAGCTGATTCCTCAAACTGGGGTGCTATCAAGCACGGGGTCCCACAGGGTTCGGTCTTAGGTCCTTTACTGTTCTTGATATACATCAATGACTTACCATTCCACATTGATGAAGATGCAAAGTTAGTTCTTTTTGCTGATGATACAAGTATAGTAATAACATCCAAAAACCAAGAACTAAGTGATGTAATTGTAAATGATGTTTTTCACAAAATTATTAAGTGGTTCTCAGCAAACGGACTCTCTTTAAATTTTGATAAAACACAGTATATACAGTTCCGTACAGTAAATGGCAAAACTCCAGTAATAAATATAGAATTTGAACAGAAGTCTGTAGCTAAGGTAGAATTTTCAAAATTTTTAGGTGTGTCCATTGATGAGAGGTTAAACTGGAAGCAACACATTGATGGTCTGCTGAAACGTCTGAGTTCAGCTACGTATGCTATTAGGGTTATTGCAAATTTTGGTGATAAGAATCTCAGTAAATTAGCTTACTATGCCTACTTTCATTCACTGCTTTCGTATGGCATCATATTCTGGGGTAATTCATCGTTGAGTAGAAAAGTATTCATTGCACAAAAACGTGTAATCAGAATAATTGCTGGAGCCCACCCACGGTCATCCTGCAGACATCTATTTAAGGATCTAGGGATCCTCACAGTAACCTCACAGTATATATATTCCCTTATGAAATTTGTTGATAATAATCCAACCCAATTCAAAAGTAATAGCAGTGTGCATACCTATAACACCAGGAGAAAGGATGATCTTCACTATGCAGGGTTAAATCTGACTTTGGCACAGAAAGGGGTAAATTATGCTGCCACAAAAGTCTTTGGGCACCTACCAAACAGCATCAAAAGCCTGACAGATAGCCAACTAACATTTAAAAATAAATTAAAAGAATTTCTAGATGACAACTCCTTCTACTCATTGGCTGAATTTTTAGATATAAAGTAAGTAAAAAAAAAAAAAAAAAAAACTTAATCATTAGTGTCATGCAATATTTTGTGTAATGTAATTTCTTGTACAGACATCTTTTATTAACCTGACACGTTCCACATCATTACGAAGTGTCGTATTCATGATCTATGGAACAAGTATTAATCTAATCTAATCTAATGTAATCTAATCTTTGCGAGTCGGTGGCGGCCGGTGGCGGCCGCTGTTGCCGCCTACGGCTCCCCCGGCCCACCCTGGATGGCGCCGGCCGATCCCGCTGCGGTCCGGTCCCGATCGCGTCTGCCACGAAAGGCGCGATGCTTCCGACGTCCGCACCGGTGGGCGACTGAGGCGGCGGCTGGACGTTTTCTGACGGCCTGCCAGGCACTGATCTCTTCGCTGTTGTTGCGGCGTGCCTCCTTCCCTGCTGTAACGGCTCGAAGGGGCCAACTGTGCTCTCTCGTTTGCGGCTGCAACCTCGGTAGTTCGCCGTGCGCTTCTCCTGGCAGTTTCAGCATCGTGCTGGGTCTGTCTTTGGGATAGTACGGTCACGGCTGAGGGCCGCACACTTCACACACCGCGGGGTCATCTGGCAACACTTCGCGATGTGGTCGAGGACCTCGCAGTTGAAGCACTGCGCACACCCTTTCGTACTGTGTAGTTTTTCTGCCATAACTCTGACACTAGCCAGTCGCTTGACCTGGAAAATCGTATTATTCACAGAGCGAGGTGGCGCAGTTGTTAGCACACTGGACTCGCATTCGGGAGGACGACGGTTCAATCCCGTCTCCGGCCATCCTGATTTAGGTTTTCCGTGATTTCCCTAAATCGTTTCAGGCAAATGCCGGGATGGTTCCTTTGACAGGGCACGGCCGATTTCGTTCCCAATCCTTCCCTAACCCGAGCTTGCGGTCCGTCTCTAATGACCTCGTTGTCGACGGGACGTTAAACACTAACCACCACCACCACCATCTTATTATTCTCCGCGTTATCGTCGAGGATAGGCAGGAAGAACTGTGTGTCTGAGTTGTCTCCTGTCGACTTCATTCGTGAGGCAGTAGTAGCCCATTTCTTCCAGCAGCTTTTAGATATACTGGGTCCGTAATGAAAGGGAGCTGCCGGAAGAAGACCTTCGGCGTGCATACCAGCTCCGAAGAGCCCTCCTCCTTCTTCACGATATCCGTGACCCCTTTGTTGTCTTTGGCGGTGTGTGTCGCAACTTTGCACAGTTCGCTTCCTGTCACGCGAGTTGTGCAGTTGCCCTTCACGATATACTTCATCTTCTCTCCGAACGTTTCGAAGCCTCCCACAAACCGTATGATAACGGGCAGCGGCGGAGGCGTCTTCTTCCGGTGCTGATTTTCAGTTCTCCCGCCTCGATCGATGAGGCCGGCGTCTGTGGCGCTGCGTTTCGTGCTGGTGGTGGCCGCGTTCGCGTCAGCTGGGCGCTTCCGCGAGCTTGGCTCCACTTGCATCCTCTCAGCTGCCGGTTTCGCCCTGGTACGAGACCTAGCAGTAGGGCAACGCCCTCCTGGAGTGCGGCAGGCGCTTGACGCAGGTGGCGTGCTCTGCCGTAGTGCCGCGTGCCGGCAGACAGTCGTCGTTGCGTGTGAAGTGGAAACTTGGTCCGCAGCGCTGCTCGTAGTTGTGGGGCAGGAAGCAGGTGGTCCTTCTACACCCAGTGCGTGCGCTACAGCGTGCAAGGAAAGCCCCCGTCTGCAGAATAAGTGCGCTATCTCTGCAGTGTTGCGCCTTTCTTCCTGAGTCGTAACGTCGCAGATGGCGAACGACCCATCCCAGTAGTGTCGTTCTTCTCACTCTCCGAGTCCCTGCACCGGTCCACCGTGGGCAGCGGGTAGGATGAGGCCTCGAACAGAGCAAGCTCTGCTGAGCGGAGGTCCACCGCACCCGAAGCAACGGCCGCAGACCGGCAGCCACCCCGCGCCACTCCTGCTGGTCGGTCACGGCTGGAGGGAGGGCTGCGTGGCGGCGGCGGTACGGCCCCGCGGCCACCCGCCGCCTGCTGATTAGATTAGATTAGATTAGATTAGATTAATACTTGTTCCATAGATCATGAATACGACACTTCGTAATGATGTGGAACGTGTCAGGTTAATAAAAGATGTCTGTACAAGAAATTACATTACACAAAATATTGCATGACACTAATGATTAAGTGTTTTTTTTTTTTTTTTTTTTTTTTTTTTTACTTACTTTATATCTAAAAATTCAGCCAATGAGTAGAAGGAGTTGTCATCTAGAAATTCTTTCAATTTATTTTTAAATGTTAGTTGGCTATCTGTCAGGCTTTTGATGCTGTTTGGTAGGTGCCCAAAGACTTTTGTGGCAGCATAATTTACCCCTTTCTGTGCCAAAGTCAGATTTAACCCTGCATAGTGAAGATCATCCTTTCTCCTGGTGTTATAGGTATGCACACTGCTATTACTTTTGAATTGGGTTGGATTATTATCAACAAATTTCATAAGGGAATATATATACTGTGAGGTTACTGTGAGGATCCCTAGATCCTTAAATAGATGTCTGCAGGATGACCGTGGGTGGGCTCCAGCAATTATTCTGATTACACGTTTTTGTGCAATGAATACTTTTCTACTCAACGATGAATTACCCCAGAATATGATGCCATACGAAAGCAGTGAATGAAAGTAGGCATAGTAAGCTAATTTACTGAGATTCTTATCACCAAAATTTGCAATAACCCTAATAGCATACGTAGCTGAACTCAGACGTTTCAGCAGACCATCAATGTGTTGCTTCCAGTTTAACCTCTCATCAATGGACACACCTAAAATTTTTGAAAATTCTACCTTAGCTACAGACTTCTGTTCAAATTCTATATTTATTACTGGAGTTTTGCCATTTACTGTACGGAACTGTATATACTGTGTTTTATCAAAATTTAAAGAGAGTCCGTTTGCTGAGAACCACTTAATAATTTTGTGAAAAACATCATTTACAATTACATCACTTAGTTCTTGGTTTTTGGATGTTATTACTATACTTGTATCATCAGCAAAAAGAACTAACTTTGCATCTTCATCAATGTGGAATGGTAAGTCATTGATGTATATCAAGAACAGTAAAGGACCTAAGACCGAACCCTGTGGGACCCCGTGCTTGATAGCACCCCAGTTTGAGGAATCAGCTGTTTTAACATTACACGAACCACTTATTTCAACTTTCTGCATTCTTCCAGTTAAGTATGAATTAAACCATTTGTGCACTGCCCCACTCAAACCATAATGATTTAGCTTATCTAAAAGAATTCCATGATTTACACAATCAAAGGCCTTTGAGAGATCACAAAAAATACCAATGGGTGATGTCCGGTTATTCAGAGCATTTAATATTTGATCAGTGAAAGCATATATAGCATTTTCTGTTGAAAAGCCTTTCTGAAAACCAAACTGACATTTTGTTAGTACTTTATTTTTACAAATATGGGAGGCTACTCTTGAATACATTACTTTCTCAAAAATTTTTGATAGAGCTGTCAGAAGAGAGATTGGGCGGTAGTTGTTGACATCCGACATATCCCCCTTTTTATGCAATGGTTTTACAATGGCATATTTCAGTCTATCAGGGAAAACACCCTGCTCCAAAGAGCTATTACATACGTGGCTGAGAATTCTACTTATCTGTGGGGAACAAGCTTTAAGTACTTTGCTGGAAATGCCATCAATTCCGTAAGAGCTTTTACTTTTCAGTGAGTTTATTATTTTACTGATTTCAGAGGGAGAGGTTGGTGGAATTACAGCTGTTTCAAACTGTGCAGGTATGGCCTCTTCTATTAATAGCCTTGCCTCTTCTAGTGAAGATCTAGATCCTATTTTCTCCACAACATTTAAAAAATGATTATTCAAAATATTTTCAATTTCTGATTGTTTGTTAGTGCACTTGTCATTCAATTTTATTGCACTAAAGTCTTCCTGTGCTCTTGGTTGCCCTGTTTCCCTTTCAATAATATTCCAAATTGCTTTAATTTTATTATCAGAGTTACTGATCTCAGACATGATACACATGCTTCTGGACTTTTTAATAACTTTTCTTAGTACTGCACAATAGTTTTTATAATATTGAACAATTTCGGGGTCAGTACTCCATCTTGCTGTTAGATACAGTTCTCTTTTGCGGTTGCAAGATATTCTTATTCCTTTAGTTAGCCAAGGTTTTTTATATGTTTTCTTGGAATTATGTTTAACTATTTTCTTGGGAAAACAATTTTCAAATACCCTTAAAAATGTATTGTGAAATAAGTTATATTTCAAGTTTGCATCGGGTTCCTTATACACTTCATCCCAGTCTAGCTGCTGTAGGCTTTCCCTAAAGTTTGCAATATTTATATTGTTAATTGAACGCACTGCTTTGAAAGTCTGATTTATTATACTGCATGGAGCTATGTCATGTACTGTAACAAGCTGTGCACTATGATCTGAAAGACCATTCTCAACAGGATAAGCATTTATGTCCTTAAACTTATCTTGGTCTATAAAAAAGTTATCTATCAATGTACTGCTGTTCTTTGTTATCCGAGTAGGAAAATCAATGACGGAGCTCAAATTGAAAGAACTGAGTAATACTAAAAGGTCATTCTTCCTATTACACTCTTTCAGGTAATCAACATTGAAATCCCCACAAATGATAATTTGCTTCCCCCTGTCTGACAGATAGCACAACAAAGCATCCAAGTTTTCCAGAAATAGCTGGAAATTCCCTGAGGGGGACCTATACACTGTTACAATTATGAAAGTGCCATCATTTAGTTTTAGTTCAGTGGCACATGCTTCCATATGTTGCTCTACACAAAATTTTTTAGTTTCTAAATTTTTTGCACTGTGGAAGCTTTTGACATATATGGCAACTCCTCCTCTCATCATATTATCTCTACTTACATGTGCAGCTAATTTGTACCCATTGATGCTAACGTTTTGCATATCAGTGACAATGTGATGCTCAGACAGGCATAGTACATCTATTACATTCTCAGTTTCTATATCTTCTAAACAAAGCAGAAGCTCATCAATTTTATTGTTCAATCCCCCAATATTTTGATGAAATATACTAACATTTTTCATTTTACTTTTGCAACTATCTTGAACTTTTTTGACATCTTTAGTACTTGCATGGCTGAGTTTCCCACTGGACACTGATCTTACACTAAAAAAGAGTTTCTTCGCAACGGTCCGCGCTCGAAAGCGTATCAGCGCTGATGTTTCTACTAAGAAATGACTCGCAATGGCGCTGCATGTGTGCTAGGGCCTCCTCATTAGTTCTAAATATTGTTGCATTAGATGTTTACGTTGTAAAGGATTCACATTCCACTCTGTCGGTCCCTCGCTTTATTCGATAAACGTTTAGTTCATTGCTATCTCGTGGGCAACAACATGGGTACTGTGCTGTATGGCGCAATGTCTAATACATTGGAATTTGCAAAATCATAAACTTCTATCCGTAATTATGGTTACAGTGCTTTTCTCAAGTGGCAAAGGATGAATGTCGTGTAGCTTGTTCTAGCAAAAGCACAGTTCTGATGCCGTCACGAGCTTCGCCTGATGAAGCTACTACTCCTGAAAGAAGTAGCTCTCACCACATACGTGTTGTTGTTTTGATCTTGAAGAATTTACCTGAAGTTTCTCTTCTTTTTAGGCTATGCGACGAGATGGCCTGCACACAGTGAAGGCGTATCTGGTACAGAAAGTGGCAGAGTAGGGAATCAGGAGGCGGAAGAGAAGAGCATCAGACGGGGCTTAAGCCTAGGATGCTCACTGCCACCGAAGCCGTGCAACGTGTACGGAGATGGACTGATAGGGAGGGCGACAGATGTCGCAAGATTCGTGTTAATCGTAGGAGAAAGCATGAAGACCGTAGAATACGCTGACGGCCAAACAGAGCTGGCGGGATCAGAAGAAGAGTTACAGCAGTTGTACTGCGAGAAGCGGCGAGAAATATGCGACGAAGATAAATGTAGGAAAGGCGGAAGTATGAAAGTAAGCAAGAAGGCAGCGCCAGTTAACATGTTCTTAGACGGAAAAGAATGAACATGTATAATCCTTAGTATACTGAAAGTTTAACGACATGGAGCGGAAGCTGTACATAAGAAATAAGGAAAAGGATATCTATGGGAGGAAGGAGGTTTGGAAACGTGAAGCAGTTACTAACAGCTATAAGAATTCCAGTGAAACCGAGGAAAACATTTGCTGAACATAGTGTCTAGCATTCTACAGCAGTGAATCATGAGCAGTTGAAGACAGAGAAGAAAGATAATTAGAAAGTTTTTAACATCCATAGCTTAAACTGAAGTGGAGTGACGGAGTAGCAATGAAGAAGTAATGAAGAAAATAGTGATGGACTGAAAGACTTAAGAATGTAGAAAATAGGAGAAGAAAGATGATAACTGGAAGTGATCAGAAAGAGAAAAAAAATCTTGGTTGGAGCATATACTGTGTAGGAATTGTCTACAACAAAGAACTATAGAGGGAAAAGCGAAAGGAATGCGAGGAAAACGTAGGAAGAGAGTTGGAATGATGGACGACATTACAAATGGAAGAGCATACAATCAGATAAAGGAAGACGCTCAGAACAGGACACAATGTAGAGCCTCATAAGGCAGATATGCTAAAGAAGAAGGCGAAGAAGAAGTGATATCCTGAAGGACAGGCAGGAAAGTGGGGTGTGCAGTGGAATTCCCGAACACACAAGGACCGGAGCAGGTCACGGACGCCAGGTGGAAAGCGGGGGCGGCCACCTGGCGGAGCGCCTCCCGTATCTGCCGGTCGGCCGCTGCCCGCTGCCCGCGGCGCGCGGCGCGCGGCGCGCGGCGCGCTGCTCAGGTGGCGGCCGTTCCGGCGGCCGAGCTGCGCGGCTTTCTCCGCCGGAGTCCGGCCTTCGTCCCGGGCGTGGGCGTCGCTGGCGGCGCCGGTGCCGGCAGCAGCCGCCCTCAAACCGCCCGCGGTCGCGCCCACACTCAACTAAGAAAGCTGCGCCACCGTCGAATAGTAGGCTCGTTGGTTGACTTGCGGAAGAGGATCGAACAGAGAGGTCACCGGTAGCATCGGGTTAGGGAAGGAAGTCGGCCGTGGCCTTCCAAAGCAGCCATCCTAGCGATCTGGGGAAATCAGGATGGCCAGACGCGGGTTTCAACCCTCGTCTCCCGAATGCGAGACCTGTGTACTAACCACTACGCCACCTCGTTCCGTCATCGAACAGTCTGCATAGCGATGCTGGGAATAAGACAGAGTAGTCCTCGTGCAAAGCTGTGTAGACAGCTATTTTTCCCCGCTCAGCACACTAATGGAATGGTACAGAAAATTCATCACGCTGGTATGAAGTGCCCTCTGCCATTCATTACACAGTGGCTTTTGCGTATATATGCAGGTTGTTCCTAAGTCTTTGTGACATACATCCAGAGATGATAGACCACGCTCTGATGAGCAGCTTCACTTAGAGCCAAAAAGTGTTTGCTGATGCTTCCCAACGGTGCTAGGTGTCCTTTAATATTCGCGTGCTCAGGAACGACGAGATTTCACCGAACTAGCAGGGACTAGTTGCCTACTACCTGCCCCGGTAGACTGATAGAGTGATTTTCAACAAGATAACCGTAAGAATGAGTGGCTCAAAGCCAGTGGCTCCGAGCCTTTCTTAACCCTTTAACCCTGAATACAATCACATACTAGCTAGTGCTCCTTCGCAGCCCATGTCCCCACCATTAACATCAGCGCACGAGAAAACTTTACGATAGAAGAGAATTTTCTTTGATCACTTTCATTTTTAAAATGACGAAAGGTAAATGATATTTAGTTGTTGTAGTTGTTTCATTAAACCTCGAACTAATGTGTCCCGTGGACAGTTTGTACTGCTTATTTCTAGTAACTTTTTTATGATATTATGAGGCAATTCACAGTACGTTGCAGGTGCTACATACAAATCCTTCTCAGAAAGGAAAGCTAACCACTCACGTTGAGGATAGACACTTGTTACAAAACATATTTCCTCAGCACCACTTCACATTCAAGAGGCATCTGCTTCACCCACACCCTGCATCTACATTTAAAATCATCCAAGTTAAAGTCTGTGCACTATACGTATATCTGTTGTTTGTAAAACACTTGTGGGCTTTTTACTTCTGAACTGGAAACAATTGGAAGACTTCAGTGTACGAATGCCTTCTGTCTCACCACTGCTACTACTAATAATAATAGTACAGTGTAGGCCCTAAAGCAGTTAGTAGCCATTACATAGTGACTGTTGTGTTGTGCTGCCAATTAATTCGTTTATTGTTGCGATGTGAATAATAAAGTAATTTCTGTACATTGCAGACTTTACCTGTAACACGGAGAAGTCATTTCCATGAATATTTAAGCATTTTGAAGTATAACTTTCCATTTTTACTGTCATAGAAGCATGGTACAAAGTACGTGTGAAACAGGTGGACTATTTGAGGAAGATCTCGTCCATACGTTTGCTTCGCAAGTTGAAACCACTACATTGTGTCACACATTAATGGTATTATTCGAAAAAAAGTAATTATTCATAAATTATGTACTAAACATCGTAATCTTATGAAATACTCGTAATAGTAACTGTCCTTTAAAAATAATTTAGTTTCGCGATCAGTACATTACTGAACTTTTTGTTTTTACCCCTTAGAAAATTACGTTTTACTATTCTGGCTCTGCTCTAAGAGGAGAAAGATATTTTAGTACAGAATCAAAAACTCTTATGTTGCTCAACCTGCCACCTTTCACGCGGAGGAGACGACAGCACGTTAGGCAACACACACTACAAACAAACACCGCAGAGCGCCCACACCCAGCTGTCTCCCAGGGGCTTAATCAGTCTTAAACGACGCCTAGCATCCCCCGAAGTGTCAGCGTAGATTTTGTCTCTATCAACAGTTGTACCTGTACCCCATGACTTTATCGCAAAGAATTTGAAATACCCTATTTAGATATAGAAAAACATAAGTTTTGCCTCTGTTATCTTTGAAAATACTGATTCTCTGATGGCTTAGTCGTTATTAATGTAATTACAGCTAACTGACGTACGTCTGCTAATCGTTACTGTTGTTATTGTAACTGCAGCTAAGTGACGTATGTCGGCTACAAAAATCATGGCCCACCCAATCTCGTACACCCTCTTCATCGAATTCTTCTACTGAATCTATAGACTTCTGCACTACAAGTGTGTAGATGTCTTTATCTTATTTTACGCTGAACTTTGTTTCTTACAGCAGAAGGTTAAGACTTTTTTATCTGTTACCAGAACGAGCGAGGTGGCGCAATGGTTAGTACACTAGACTCACATTCGGAAGGACGACGGTTCAATCCCGCGTCCGGCCATCCTGATTTAGGTTTTCCGTGATTTCCCTAAATCGCTTCAGGCAAATGCCGGGATCGTTCCTCTGAAAGGGCACGGCCGTCTTCCTTCCCCGTCCTTCCCTAATCCGATGAGACCGATGACCTCGCTGTTTGGTCTCTTCCTCCAAACAATCCAAATCTGTCACCAGTATTTACGAGTCTTTTGACATACTACACTCTTACGGTATATTTCTAAGACTTCCATCAGCCTAAGAATTCAGGATTCTGATGCTTAGTGTAACTCATTTGATATTTATTCTCAGTCTGCAATTCGATTCATTTAATACTTCGTTCAACCATCGGTTTAAGGTTTTCATACTGATTTGTTTATAATATGTTTGTATATAGCATAGCATATACTTCATCTAACGACATCACGAAACGTAGTGGCGAAGTACTCTCTGACGCTTCAAATCCGCGTCCAGACGTCCAGATCTAATTTCTTAGTGATATCGCTAAGTCATTTAACGCAAGTCACAGAACGGTTTCTTTGAAACGGAATAGTCGATCTTCTTCCCTGCCCTTGCCCTGTCGAAGGAATGATGAGCGCTAATCTTTCTATCTTTCTTTCTTTCTCTCTTTCTTTCCTTCCTCGTCCTCCTCCTCCTCCTCCTTCTTCTTCTTATCCTTCTTCTTCACCCTCTCTCTCACTCTCCCTCTGTTTCTTCCCTTTTTTTAAAAAAAAATTCGCAAGTGAAATAACTGCTCATCGTAATGCGTGCTTTTATTTTTTCTTTCACGAAACGTTTGTTTTTGTTTACAGACTTTTAGAATCATTTTCTTTGTTAACAAGATAGATTTCTCTTTTTCAGATCGTCATTTTCCGCCAGAATAGGATATAGTTTGTATAATTATTTGTCTAAACATTTAAAAGGCGCTTGAATTGCGACACACTTTTAAGAGACCGTCTGTTTGTCGCGTCTTGTTGGCAAGATGAGATTCACGTATCTGGAGGATTGCCGGTTCTGTCGTATAAAATTCCCAAAGACGTCGTTACACAGTTTAGCTAAATTGTCTGCCACACTATAAACACCATTTTTCCCCACAGACTGTAGAGTATGGTAGTTACAGATCGTAAGTCGTTAATGGTTTTCCATTGAGTGGGCTGTCACATAAACGTCATACAGTACCTCGGTTTTCCTTCTGTAAATCCCATTTATGCTTCACGTTGCCTTTGGTACTTACAACTCAGTCGTATTGTCTCCACGATGTATGTAGAACTCTTACTACTTTTAGTTGTTCGTTTCTTGTGATCGTTCCAAACACATGGCAATATGAAAATTACAAAGCCACGGACGTTCTCAAATGTTTTAAGTTCACATTTACTTCTTTTTGTCTAACCTTCAGTTAAAACGGTACAAAGATACGAAGCGTACTCTCAAACATAAGGTATGCAAAAAGCTACAACCGTTACGATATTTACTTCTACAATACTTCTGATCATGTTCGCTACAGAATATAAGTATTAGAGGATACAGTATGTGAAATTCCCAGACGGAAAGTATAAGCACGTTTACATGTAATCCTTTATTGAGCAGGATACAAGGCACTGAGAGGAAACATCGAAGAAAGCAAACAGCAGAAATGAGTATTCGACATTCGATTTCGGATACCAAAAAGCAGATCATTTCCGAAATGAAGATACAAGATTCAGGTTACCTTTTACGAACATTCTGGAAGAAACTGAAGCACATCAGATAAAAAGGCTAAATCGTGTCGAAAGAGCGGACGATAACAGATATCCTAAAATACTGTGATGTATAGATACAAGTCCCAGGGATACGAGATTCAGGTAGACCACAGAAAATATGGACTAGCTTTGAGATCTTTAAAGACGGAACAGTCTCAGCAAGACTAATTCTTGTGGGATGACAAAAGATTAAGTAATGACTGGATTCAAAAATTTAACGCGGCTGATTGTTTTGAATTAGTTGCATTAATTTTTGCACCTCTAATTACAGACTGTGGAATCATTTTCCAGTTCTTCATGAAATGGTTATTTATTATGGATAAATAATCCAGGAGATTCATTTTCTATTCCTAGAGTAAGTGCTTGTTTAATATATTTTAATATAGAGAGAGTGAGGCGTAGAGCTGAAGACATTCGAATAGTGTGTGGCTGGGAGAGGGCCCCAAACTTTGTGGGACCCACCTGTTGGATAAGTATTACGAAACTTGAGGAGCTTAGCCAGAAAGTCAGGCAATCATTATTATAAGTACTGTGTGTGTATAGTGTGGAAACTTTCCTCGTTAGGTATCCACTCACATGTTGGCCACGGCGCCTCTAGTGCAGCAGGAGCGCCACAAGTGCCGTGTGCTGCTCCAGGGTCCTCACAGTGCTGGCCTATCTCGCTTCGGCGCTCAGGCACTGCACGGCTCCAAGTGGTAGCCATCTCCCTTGAGTGCTTCGGATGGCCGTAAGTGTAATGTGAATAGCTGAAGTCCTCTTAACTCTTGGTTTCGCTTCGGTGATGTTATAAGAAAAACCCCTGATTCGGGAGAAAATAGTTACTGCAGAAAGATTTGTAACATCACAGAATACTATGAAATATGATTGCTGCAACTATTCCTGACCACATTTTCACTCAGAAGGAATATACTCACAAAAATTTCGAATACCTGACGAATCCTAAGGTCAACAGAATTCCAAACGGTGTGCTTGACCCGCTGATTTGTAGTTTCTTTAGTGCATTAACATCGGTTTGTAAATTTTACACGATGGAGTTTGTAAGACGCCTGGCCGTCTAACGTGAATTATTTAGCTTGTGCATTGTAAGAATTGAATTGCAGAAGATGGGCATCAAAAGGACTGCTAACGGAGTTACTGTGCAAATAATAAACATTTATGTACTTTGTTCTTAAACGCTGCCTGCATTAATGCTAAACGGTTTATGACTCGTATGCGTTTCTATTTTAATCTGCTTTCCATAAATTTCAAACTTCCACGTCGCAGCACCCTGCACTGGAGCACGGTCACAGGTGTGCCCGCTGGCGCCGGCAGCGGACGGCGGATGCCGTTCTCCGAAAAACCAAACTGTGAAACAATGATCAGCATCTTTTGTTAATGATATGGATGTGTACTTGGGACTGCGTCTGAGAAATAACTCGTAACTCGTAAGAAAATTATACCCATAACCATAATTCTTCATAAATATTATATTATTTAAGCAAGCAGGTATTCAAGCCCTGACATAATCACTATTATTAAATCACGTAGGCTGCGATGGGCGAGTCAGCTCGAATAGGTGAGGACAGGGCAGCGGGCAGAGTACTGGTAGGGCACCTAGAAGGAAAACGTCTTGTGGGGCAGACCGAGGCGTAGATGGGAGGAGAATGTGGAGGCCGATTTGAGGAGCCTTGGTACTGAAGGAAGTAGCCCAAGACAGGGACAGATGGCGAAACTATGTTTTGCGGTAATGGACTCTCGAGTCCGGTATGACCAGTGAGTGAGTGAGTAAGTAATTAAGCAAGCAGCTTCCATCCCTTTTTCCCTTCGGGGCCTGAAGATGACACTAACGAACCGTCGAAATTGGTCACTTAAAATTTTTTTTATAAGAATTATGGTTGTCAGTATGCTTTCTCTACGGATTAACGATTAACCTGTCATAGTTGCTATTCACAAGAGGCCAGACTTCGCTGCAAGCCGGTGCCCGGGCTGTAGTCCTGAATGCAGGAGACGTAAAGCCTTTCTTCGCTAGCTCCCCGGCCGCCTTTTACTCCAGTGACAGGTGGGCGGTACTTTATGGACCTGGAGCCATTCTGGAGGGACTGGATCGAGGAAAAATCCCCTTCGCTATCGGGGACTGAACCCGCCACCTCCAGGGCCGGAGTCTAGTAGTGTACCCATTACACCACTCTACTAGTCTAAATACAATTACAGATTGCCACTTTCTTTGATTGTTTCCATCGCCGATGTCATGATTAGTTTAATGAGTGAACAACTTCTTAAAAAACACTAAAGAAAGCTGAACCACTTACAGGTGCGTACGGGGACAGAAGTTGTAATGACTGACAAGTACGGAGGCGACAACCGGACAATCCCGTTACGCCTTGTGTAACTAGAAATTGCTTTCGATCTACAACCCAAGCTTGTTAAACACAGTTTGTGAAATTACTTTCTAAATCGAGACGTACGACTAGCACAATTAATGTATAGTTGTGGACTTGTTATTTTTTGCCACAATTTTGTATTTCACGTTCAAATATCTTCTATACGGTCCCAGGCACTTATGAGGTGGATCCAAAAGTGAAGAGAATTAGTTGGTATAAGAATGGAAAAACTAGTAGAACCCGACCTCGGGGAAGATCAGTTTGGATTCCGTAGGAATGTTGGAACACGTGAGGCAATACTGACCCTACGACTCCTCTTAGAAGCTAGATTAAGGAAGGGCAAACCTACGTTTCTAGCATTCGTAGACTTAGAGAAAGCTTTTGACAATGTTGACTGGAATACTGTCTTTCAAATTCTGAAGATGGTAAGGGTAAAATACAGGGAACGAAAGGCTATTTGCAAGTTGTACAGGGCAGTTACAAGAATCTAGGGGCATGGAAGGGAAGCAGTGGTTGGGAAGGGAGTGAGACAGGGCTGTAGCCTATCACCGATGTTATTCAATCTGTATATTGAGCAAGCAGTGAAGGAAACAAGAGAAAAATTCGGAGTAGGTATTAAAACCAATGGAGAAGAAATAAAAACTTTGAGGTTCGCCGCTGACATTGTAATTCTGTCAGAGACAGCAAAGGACCTGGAAGGGCAGTTGAACGGAATGGATAGTGTCTTGAAACGAGGATATAAGATGAACATCAACAAAAGCAAAACGAGGACAATGGAATGTAGTCGAATTAAGTCGAGTGATGCTGAAGTAATTAGATTAGGAAATGAGACACTTAAAGTAGTAAAGGAGTTTTGCTATTTGGGGAGCAAAATAACTGATTATGGTCGAAGTAGAGAGGATATAAAATGTAGACTGACTGGCAAGGAAAGCGTTTCGGAAGAAGAGAAATTTGTTAACATCGAGTATAGATTTAAGGGTCAGGAAGTCATATCTGAAAGTATTTGTATGGAAGTGATACATGGACGATAAATAGTTTGGACAAGAAAAGAATAGGAGCTTTTGAAATGTGGTGCTACAGAAGAATGCTGAAGATTAGATAGACAGGTCACATAACTAATGAGGAAGTATTGAATAGGATTGGGGAGAAGAGAAGTTTGTGGCACAACTTGACTTGAAGAAGGGATTGGTTGGTAGGACATGTTCTGAGGCATCAAGGGATCACCAATTTAGTTTTGGAGGGCAGCGTGGAGGGTAAAAATCGTAGAGGGAGACCAAGAGATGAATACACTAAGCAGATTCAGAAGGGTGTAGGTTGCGGTAGGTACTGGGAGATGAAGGGGCTTGTACAGGATAGAGTAGAATGGAGAGCTGCATCAAACCAGTCTCAGGAGTGAAGATCACAACAACAGTCAGTAGAACAATAGTTCGGAATTCTCCCGCTAGGTGCATTCACTAGACACTGTTCTGTACCAGTTGCCCTAGCACCATCGGTGAGTAAACGTTCCGTGGTGACTGCGACTGTGTTTGCAAGCACTCTTTCACGTGTGCGGCATACATTGAATAATAACGTACTAGCATCAGGTTCCTTTTTTCTATTAGGAAAACCAGCAGCAGAAACGTCATAATGCTTCAGCGGATTATGGGGAGGAAGCTGTGAGCCATGCAAGAGCTTACGAGCAGTTCTCTCGTTTTAAGAATGATCAAATGTCAAGTGAAGAGGAATCACGACCGAAACATCCCTCGTCTTCCAGAACGGACGAAAAAATTGACAGTACACGTATTGCGATCATTTTTGATTCTCGTAGAACAATGGATGAATTAGTGGAAATAACTGGAATATCCTGCAGTTCATGCCAAATAATTCTTGATGAAAATCTGAAGATGAAATGCGTTGCAGCAAAATTCGTCCCGCCTGTGCTTCCTGAAGACCAGAGAGCCAATCGTTTGCACATGTGCCGGAAACTGAAAGAATAGTCAGAAACTGATCCGGGTTTTGACGCAAAAGTCATAATGAGCGACAATTCCTAGTTTTGCTGATACGACGTGAAAACCGAGCAAGAATCCAGCCAGCGGAAGATTCCTTCATCACCAAGACCAAAGAAAGCAATGCAGGTGAGATCCCATGTGAAAACAATGTTGGTTTGTCTTTTTTGACCTCAGGGCGATCGTCCACCATGATTTTTTCCCCTAGAATGGTACTGCCAACGAATATTGCTGTCATGAAGTGCTAAAGCAATTACCTGAAGTAGTCATAAAAAATGACCAGCACTGTCGGAATCAGGAGATTGACTTTTGCACAACGATAATGCCCCTGCGCACGTAGCATTCAGTGTCAAGCAGACTTTGAAAAAAAAAACAAAAAAAAACGAAATGACCACGGTTTCTCACTTACCTTGCTTACTGGACTAGGTCTCGTGCGACTTTTTTCTGTTCCCAAGATTGAAAAGAAACCTGAAAGGTATGTATTTTCAATACGTAGAAGTAGTGAAAATAAATCGCTGGAGGCATTAAATTGCATAAATTCGGGAGACTTTAAAAACTATTTCTATCAGTGGATAAAATGTTGGAAAACACGTGTTATGTCTGTTGGACACTGCTTTCAAGGTGTTAAAATTTTTAAAATGTTTCGTCAAATACACAATTTATGGAAAATGATTCTCGTTATTTTTGGGTCCCTCCCCCTCGTACGTGGAAACTGGATTGTCATTTTTGTGCTGGTAATCTATGTACTAGTTGCCTACATTTTCCGTTTACTTTTCCTTTTTTCTTTCCATCATTGGAAAGGTGTTACATCTTGCACTGCTAGAAATTCATTATTTCCATTCGTGTTATTTATACTAACAGCTTTGCACAGGCTGTGCCCACTTTCTTTACAGTGAATTCCAAATTGAAACCAAGTGCCATGAGTTTTTCCTAATACACAAACAATGCCCACTCTTGACGGCAAAACGAGAACATAAATACAAAGTAAAGACTTAATATAATATTAATAATTTCAAATGATAAGTAAATGAAAATCAGGGATATCGTAAGGAGACGATAAATTATTTACAACTTGTACAGAAACCATCGGCAGCTACAAGAGCCGAAGGACATGCAACGGAGCAGTTGTTTTGAAGGGAGTGAGATAGGTTTATAGACTATCCCCACTGTGATTGACTACATTGAGCAAACAGTAAAGGAAACCAAAGAAAAATATGGAAGGGAATGGACAGTGTCTTGAAAATAAGAATATGAAATGAACATCAACAGACGTAGAACAAAGGTGACGGGACGTAGTCGAGATAATCAGGCGCTACTCAGGGAATTAGATTTGTAAATAACACATTACAAGTTATAGAGGAGTTTTGCTATTTTGGCGGTAAATAATTGATGATGAGCGAAGTAGAGAGGATATAAAATGTAGACTGGCAGTGGCAAGATGATTATTTCTGAAGAATAGATTGTTAATATCGCATTTAAATTTAAGTCTTAGGAAGACTTTTCTGATGGTATTTTAACAGGCACCAAGCGAATAGAAGCTTTTGAAATGTGGTGCTACAGAAGAATACTAAAGATTATATGGGCAGATCGCGTAACTAATGAGCAAGTACTGAATAGAATTGGGGAGAAAATAAATTTGTGGTATTAATCGACTAAAATTTGAGAGACTTCGTTCTGCGACATCAAGGAATCACCAATGTAGTATTGTCGGGTGTGAGTGAGGGGTAAAAACTGGCGACAAAGAGGGTAATTGAATAAGGAGGTTCGAGTGGATGTAGATTCGAGTAGTTATTTGGAGATAAAGAGGCTTCCATAGGATACAGAAGCGTGGAGAGCTGCATCAAACCAGTCCTCAGACTGGAGACTACAACGCCGCCGCCACCACCACCACCACCACCACCACCACCACCACCAATAACAACTACAACAACAACAACGACTACATAATTGTGATGGCTCATATTTATTCCAAATTTCAGTATAATATTTGCAAAAGTTCGAAGTAGATGTGTAAATTTAGACGTAGATTAGTCCATTCCTGTTGATTGACAAATAACGAAAATAGTAAGGTTTCTCAGTAACTCGTCATGATGTTGTTGTTGTGGTCTTCAGTCCTGAGACTGGTTTGGTGCAGCTCTCCATGCTACTCTATCCTGTGCAAGAAGCTTCTTCATCTCCCAGTACTTATTGCAACCTACATCTTTCTGAATCTGCTTATTCTATTCATCTCTTGGTCTCCCTGTAGGATTTTTACCCTGCTCTCTTCCCTCCAATGCTAAATTTGTGATCCCTTGTTGCCTCAGAACATGTCCTACCAACCGGTCCCTTCTTCTTGTGAAGTTGTGCCACAAAGTCCTCTTCTCCCCAATCCTATTCAGTACCTCTTCATTAGTTATGATCTACCCATCTAATGTTCAGCATTCTTCTGTAGCACCACATTTCGAAAGCTTTCATTCTCTTTTTTGTCTAAACTGTTTATCGTCCATGTTTCACTTCCATACATGGCTACACTCCATACAAATACTTTCAGAAACGGCTTCCTGGCACTTAAATCAATACTCGATGTTAACAAATTTCTCTTCTTGAGAAACGCTTTCTTTGCCATTGCCAGTCTACATTTTATATCCTCTCTGCTTCGACCATCATCAGTTATTTTGCTCCCCAAATAGTAAGACTCCTTCACTACTTTATCATATAACTTTATCTTTTTGTGAAACAACTGTTTATCTAAATGTGCACAGAGGGTAAATGAATTTTGAATAAAATACTGATGATTGATGAATGATCTAAATCTTGTCACACTTGTCAGAATATTGATATCTGTGAGTGAGCTACACTTTGAATAACTTACCCATTTCATTGGATGGTGTTAGGGCAGGAACAACCTGCTTTTCAGTGTTCGCTCAGAAATTAGTCGCAAATCTTTGGCGGACTGCCTACAGCCCGTTAGGCAAGGGGCGTCCCTCGCCGACACCGGAGTGTGACTTCCATACGCCGGCGAGTGTGTCCGAGAGGTTCTAGCCGCTTCAGTGTGGAACCGCGCGACCGCTACGGTCGCAGGTTCGAATCCTGCCTGTGGCATGGGTGTGTGTGATGTCCTTAGATCAGTTAGGTTTAAGTAGTTCTCTGTTCTAGGGAAGTGATGACCTCGGATGTTAAGTGCGATAGTGCTCAGAGCCATTTGAACTTTTTTTTAAATTCCATGCCCTGCGGTGTCACTAGCCAGCACGGCGCTGCCACCTGCCCTGCGGCTAACAACAAATGACGGCAGCGCAGCGCAGCGCAGTGCCACGTGTCAGAAGCGTGACGTCAGCCGGCGGCAGCTGGCTGATTCTGAGCGGTGGCGCAGCGAGAGGCAAAGCTGGAGGCAGCAGGGATGTGCTGAGCTGAGCTGAGCTGGCCCGTGTGGAGAAAGCCCGCCTGTACACGGTCGGTGGCTGGCGAGGCGGGGCGAGCGTGCGTCGGCCGCGCCGCCCCACGTGGGCCGCGCCGCCCCACGTGGGCCGCGCCTCAGCCCGGGGCCACGTGGCGGCGGTGCAGGGCAGGGGGCGAGGCGAGTCTGCGACCTGTCGGCAACCGCGGCTACTCTGCTGTGGCCGCCTCGGCCGGCTATCTGTTACTGTCCAGCTTTGGTCGGAATTACTGTAATCGTCCTAAGTGGATTTTGGTCGGGCACTGTTACGCTACTGAGTTTTGCATGACGGCAGGTGCTTTCGACACCGGCCGGAAACAAATTTCCGAGTAGTCTTGCTAGGAAGAATTACGTTCCAGAGAATTCTTTTACTGGGAGCAGGGTTTCGCCAATGACATACCTGAAGTCTTGGTACTCTTGTTGAGTGGCTGAAAGAGCTGAGTACTGAAGCAGTTTTGAGGGGCTTCTTGGAGCTTGGAAAATCGAGGAATCGGACGGAAGCCTTTGCCGCTGTAGGAAGGAAGTCGTGTGATCCCTAAGGAGTGGAGGGAATTCCAATAAACGTAGGCGCTAAAAATGCGTTCCTTAATAGCTATGAGGAATTGTTCATCTTGGAAACTACGAAACACGTATTTTTTGCATATTTCTGGAGAAGGTAGCATGGACCAAAAAAAACAAATAGCTGTTTAAAATCAATGCCTTCAGGGATATGGGTAGTTGGTCGGTAGAAGAGACGGTAGCAAAGATGGGCAAGTGCTCATAGCTCTCCGACACCTGTTCTCCACCGTCAGAGGTATCAAAAAGATGTTCGCTTTTAACTTTCGCCTCTGTCGCTTCCGGACCAGTGTGCTTCACGTCAAACAGAAGCATTTATTCTGCTGGAGCACCCATGAAATCATCTCAGAATCAGCCGACTTACGAGGGAACATACCATTTCCTCGCCGATCTAGTGTGTTCGGTGTTGTAGACGCAAGGTCTGGTTTGCTGTCTCTGGGGATGGATTCGCGTGCTGCCTGAGTATTCTGAGGGGGCGGTCTTCCCTTAATTCTTCCAGGTGGGTCCTGGTTGGAGCCTATTAGCTTGGTATAAAGGCTGTGACTTTCCATAACGGCGAGTGTTGTCCAGGAACTTTGAAACTTTGAAAAGCCCTGTCGGCAAACCGCAACTCCCAGAGAAATGCTGTCAGCCGGAGCGAGAAGAGCCTATAGAAATTCCTGAATTGGACTCCTGGCGCTTATTCGCAGAGAGGACTGCAGTTCGCGAAACCTGGAGCTGGCCGCCAGTCCTCGTAGGGTCTACAGCTCTAATGTCACCCTAGGCGAAGTGTCGTTCTGGATGGAGGTCAGTCTTTCGCGGTGTATTTCTGAACTCCGTAGAACGTGATACTTAGGGATCTACCAAGTTATTTCTTGCAGAACAGGGAACACAGCATCTGACAGTGTTTTCCAGTATGCGGGCATGATTTCTGATTTAGTCTTTTCCGTTTTTCTGGTCGAGTTTTACCGACCAGCTATTATGCGCACACTCTGAAGGCGGAAACAACAAATTAGGTTGAGGAGCCTCGTAGATAGCTGTTGTTTGGTAGAAAAGATGTACTTCACAGCAGCAGAGATGAAGAAGTGTTCATAGCTCTTTAGGTATGCAGTTTAGAGCTTATTTTTACAGGGAATTATTTATGGTTTTGATCCAAACTTGCCAGTCTAGTCTACCGTGGAATTTTTAGTGGCTCTGAGCACTATGGGACTTAAAATCTATGGTCATCAGTCCCCTAGAACTACTTAAACCTAACTAACCTAAGGACAGCACACAACACCCAGCCATCACGAGGCAGAGAAAATCCCTGACCCCGCCGGGTATCGAACCCGGGAACCCGGGCGTGGGATGCGAGAACGCCACCGCACGACCACGAGATGCGGGCTGGAATTTTAGTACGGCAATGTTCAGTGAACGAGACTGAGTTTTCTAGGTTTAATTGAAGCCAATAAATTATGTTTGTTTACTTGGAAATTTGAGTGAGATGGTTTTGTGGACCTATTCCGCATCGCCTTGAACTGTAATTGTAATTCGTTGGTATAGCGAGTATCGGCAAAAGTTAATAAGAGACAGTTCGAAGCGGTGTTTGAACAGCGGTCACCGGCCGCGGTGGCCGAGCGGTTCTAGGCACTTCAGTCCGGAGCCGCGTAACTGGTACGGTCGCAGGTTCGAATCCTGCCTCGGGCATGGATGTGTGTAATGTCCTTGGGTTAGTTAGGTTTAAGTAGTTCTAAGTTCTAGGGCAGTGATGACCTCAGATGTTGAGTCCCATGGTGCCCAGAGCCGTTTGTTTGAACAGCGGTGTGCGCATTGCAGCCCAGTGTTCGGGCCTCTGAATCTCGCTGAGACTACCATATTGTCCGGAGGACCATTGCACCGTTCTTGCCAACAACACGGCCACTGCACTGTGGTATTTATCTGCCGCCACAGCAGCGACTCTCAATTGAAACGTCCTCTTCTGTAGGGGACTTACATAACGTGTGCACGAGTACAGCAGATCGAAGACGTATGTAAGGTTGCGCCTGGCCGTGAGTGTGCGCGGATAGCCAAAGCGGTGAAGGCGACCGCTCGCGTACAGTGGGAAATATGGGTTCGACTCCCGGTCCGGAGTAAACTTTTGTTCTCGTCATTACCTTATACAGCTGTTGGTTGTTGGTACTTACAACTGCGAGATTCCTGAGGCAAGTTAGATCATTACAATTGCTGATTTCGGAGTAGTGAGAAGTTTAGTTCTGTCACGCGAGTCAGATCGATGCTGACGATCCATATGTAGACTGTTTTGAAAGTGTAGCAGTGGATTAATCGGAGTCTACCAAGAAACCGTCGGTACTAAACGTGTGGAGCGATCTCTCGCGCAATTTGGCTCGTGCGCCGCTCCGCGGTGAGATTGCGTACATTTACCTTGATCCCACGGGAGCCCCAAGGACGGACAGAAGGAACGTTTCAATCAGAAGAGGGCGGATAGGGAATACATGGAAAGAATGTGGTAAAAGATGAAAGGAAAACTTACTTTTAACGGAAGAAAGCTGCTAATGATAACACTGGCACCGGACGAACGGATATAAACAGCCTATTGTCGGCAGAGTGTAGAAGGAGAGCGCCGTACACTTCACGATAATAATCTAAGAAAACTTCTGGAAACATATTCCGGGGTAGAAAATAAGATTGTTCTTCTGCCCTCTAAGTATCTGTGCTGTAGAGATAGCGCAGACAAAATTACGCAAGTAAAAGTTTCCACATACGCGTTCAAGCACTCTATCCCAAATAACCACAAAGCTATCACACTCATCACCGTGATGAGGAAAGCTAAAAACATTGATTAGTACCTTTTCTATTGTAGTGATAATTTTTGTCTGTAGTTCAGCGTTTCTCTTCCTTTGGTCTTTTCCACGCGTATGCTTGTGTGTTCTTTGATATGCGAATCTTACATTTGTAGTTTTTACTGGTGCGATGTCTTACCTAGACATGTAGTTGGCTTATGTGTAAATTTTGGTCTTGATGTTATTTCTCTTATGAGAGTTATTTCTTTTCCGTGTTTCTCGCGACGACCTTCGTTTACAGAATATCCTGGACAAAAGATACTGTTGTACATTCTGATCTGTAGAGCCTCTTTGATGGTAGTGTGTTGATGCGTGAGACAAAATAATTTCACGTTTATGCTTGAAGCTGTGCTCGAAAACCTCCGACGTTTTTAAATCCCTATTGTTAGTGTGCAGGGCCAGTAGCTGTGATCTTTGTGGTGCACTCAAACGGACTGTCGACGTCCAGGTACTACAAAGATACGTGCAGAGTTGTTTTTGTTCAAAAGAGCGCCACCACCATCTCAGACATCTACACACTCTCAGGTAGCATGACGTTAGTCAGTTGTTTCTTGTGAGTAAGAACGGGGCTTAAATTTTTATTCTAATCTGACGTAGCAAGAATACAAAGTATATTTTGTACAAGAACTAGGTTTGTGTACTCGGAGAAGAGACTTTATTTGAATACTTTTCAGAGTTAAATACTGTGCAGCAGCAGTGGACCCATAAATTAGGAAAGTTTAGAAACGATTGAACGAGTGACGGATATATTACATAAAACACATTTATTAGAAATATCACAATTCAGCAAATTACAATTGTGTGTTCCGCGGAACAATTGGCTTTCATCATCAAACACTGCATAAGAAAAATTTATTACGCTGAAACATATTAAATATTAAAACCAGCAGTAAATAGAAGTTTACCGAATTAAAAATAAGTTGAACTCAAAAAACAGTGATTCACAAGAGCATTAAGTAAGTTGTCTGAACTGAAATTACACTACAAACACGAGATTATTCACAAGTCCGAGACTTTGGGTAACGCAACTGTACAGTTGATAATTCTGCTAAGATTTGTAAGTAGGCTGTTTAGGTTTTCTTATTGGTAACGCCACGTAGCGCTCTGTATAAAAAAAAAAAAAACACTGGCTGTGCTGTGTGCAGTCAGTGGCTGGTTGGCATTGTTGTAATACTCGCCATTGTAGTGTTGGGTAGCTGGATGCTAACAGCGCGTAGCGTTGCGCAGTGGAAGGCGAGCCGCCAGCAGTGGTGGATGTGAGGAGAGAAATGGCGGAGTTTTGTAATTCGTAAGACTGGATGTCATGAACTACCATATATATTTTGACTATTAAGGTAAATACACTGTTTGTTCTCTATTAAAATCTTTCATTTTCTAACTATGCCTATCAGTAGTTAGTGCCTTCAGTAGTTTGAATCTTTTATTTAGCTGGCAGTAGTGGCGCTCGCTGTATTGCAGTAGCTTGAGTAACGAAGATTTTTGTGAGGTAAGTGATTTGTGAAACGTATAGGTTAATGTTAGTCAGGGCCATTCTTTCGTAGGGATTTTTGGAAGTCAGATTGCGTTGCGCTAAAAATACTGTGTTTCAGTTTAAGCACATTCTTGTATAATTTTTCCAAGGGGACGTTTCATAGATTGCAATTTTAAAATAAAAACGCCAGAACGTAACTAATGGTACTACAAAATAGATTGTAAACATCAGTATCTTACACCGGTTATACTAAGAACACTAACCAGGAGAGAACATAATCATATTGAGCATATTGAGCTGCCAGATCAACTTTAGAAATTGTTATCAACCAATATTATCGCAAACGATTCTTTCCCTGTGTGCAATGCGCGTTCAATTTCCATTGCCGTTCGTTATGTGCAAATACTCGTCTGATCAGGTTTTCTTCATACGGTATACACCTGGAACAACACAATATTAGGAAAAGGCATTACAATATTTCAATAATGTATACGACCAGGGCAAAAATCAGCAGAATCAACTAAATACATAGTACATGTTTTTAATGCAATACCGCCATTGGCTACCACTGAATAAATAGAAAAAAATAACGCCACAGTAATGAAGGTGATCCTAACGACACATGTTCGAATAGCAGTTAACGCAGCGTGTATTAGCTTCACTCAGATTAACAACAGATGCTGGAGGCTGTCATGACCAGAGCGCAACAGGTAAAAGAATGGGTCTCCAGTCCAAGTGTTCATCAAAGTCTGACGTGAGGCACGAAATCTCTCAATTGCTTCAATGAGAGTTATAATACTTCACAGCGAGAAGCCGAACCTGAGACGATCAGAGAGCGCCTGAGAACACCGACTCTCCGACACTGTTAAGGTGGGCAACTTCTGCGCGTCTTATTCGTCCACACATTTCATGCTCAGTACGATCGTGACCGATACACACAGTGACGATATCCAGTAAGACAGTACGCGGCGCCTTCCGTCTATAGCGAGGTAAACAAGTTGTCTGGATTCAGCGAGACGCGCACCTGTTGCTTAGTCGCCGTCACTCTCCCAAGTCACTGCTCGTCTTCCCCCGCCACGCTGTCACAGATAAGGCCTCTCTCCAGAGAGCTCACCTCAGCGTCGGTAGAATGTATAGCCAACGTAACTGTTGTACCGAGCACGGCACACTGCGCAGTTGTTTTACTGCGGAGGGTAGCGTTTGTGGGGCGCGGTTTTGGCGTTTGCCGTGTAAAGTCCAAAGTGTCGAGACAGGCAGTGCTAGCAGGCCGCCGCCACAGCGAAGCCGTGTCCATAAAAATTCATAAAAGAAATACTAATTAGAATCAGTGTTACTTTTTTCTTTTTTTGAAAAACTGATATAATTTTTCCATTCGGGAACAGCTTTAAACATACCACATCACTGCAGTACATCTTATTTCTCTGCCTTGGGCATGGATGTGTGTGATGTCCTTACGTTAGTTAGGTTTAAGTATTTCTAAGTCTAGGGGACTGATGACCTCAGATGTTAACTCCCATAGTGCTTAGAGCCATTTGAACCATTTGAACCTTATTTCTCGTTGATTACCAAAATACTGCGCTCGGCAAAGGATATTTCCGAAGTTGCGCGTCGCATTGCATTTAACATGTATAATCTTCGGAAGATAAACTTTTGCTGCAGTTTTGACAATATTTAACTAGTAACAAGAATGAAATTCAAACTATCCATCTCTTGCACAAATAACATAAAAATTCCCATGTTCTGCAGATCTCTGAAGTGTCTCCACTGTGTCTGTCTTCGATTAATTCCATCGCACTTCGGACGTCAAGCCAAACTGAACATTACACGAATCCCACAGACCAGGGTACTCAACCTGATTCCTACCGCCCATTAACGGCCGTTCCAGCGCTCATGGTGGGCGTTAGCGTGGGCGTTTTAAGAACATCTTCATTTGGTTTTCATAAAATTTTGTCAAAGTCTATGGTAAGTAATTATTATTATATGTTTTAACTTGCTGTAATTCTACTTTATAAATTTTGTAAATTGAATTCATATTCGCCACTTTATAAGTCACCAGGATTGAGGAACCGGTGTGTACGGTTAGAAAATTTTACTACTACCACAGACAAAAGGGGACCGTAGACGAAAAAAGTGGACTAGCTCTGCCCTGGGCTTCTACAGCAAGTGGTCACTGAGAAATGGCAGGACAGTTACATTGCTCGCTGTCAATTGCAACTAGTTCAAATCGGATTATATTTCAGATGCTGATACAGAGTTGCAAAGACAAATGCTCCCGCAGTGGGTGAGTACACGGCGTGTCCGAGAAGGAATGGGCAGATTCAGGGATATGTCAGGAACGATCAAAAGTCCAGTAAACATGCCCTCTAAAGTGCATACGTTACGGGCTATGAGCACTTGTTCGTCCTCTCTACCGTGAAAAACATTTCTACTGGAGAAGTTCTCGCAGCTCTTAAGGAATGCGTCTTAGAGCCCACGTTTACGCGTAAATTTTTTCTCGTTTTGGTCCATACTACCTCCTCCCAAAATATGAAAGGCAAAGAGCTCGCAACAGAAGAGTTTGTCTCACACTATCGAAGATGCAGTGCTCATAGCTATGAATGTATGCATTTTGGAGCCCACGTTTACCAGATCTTTTTGTTTCGAATGCTCGTTTCTGTCATATCCCTAAATATTGACACCCTGTATTGCCTTATTGTTTCGGTGACTCAGTGGATGTAAATGTTGTGTGAAAAAAGTTACGGAATTTGTAGGACATAGTAAATGTTAATGTCGTGTAGTCACCTGCGGAGTGTCTTGAATAATCAATAATACACAGCCATTACTCATTTTGACTTGTATATCATCTTTCAGGACGTCATTGTCAAGTTTTCTATGTACTTTCGTAAACAAATGGGTAAGAGAGGAGGAGCCTTAAAGCGAGACGCGGGTTAGCGAAAGAGACCGTGTAGCTTGTACAGGTTCAAAATAATGCAAAGAATTATAGTGACAATCCAGGTATGCATTAACGAGTTGAGATGATGTTGTAGTAAGGAATTACCCCCATCAGTCCAAAAAGTTTCAGACTGGATTAACAAAAAGTTACAGAAAATTTAAGATGGTGTTTTTAATCTCCAGGCGTTTCACACAGTCTCACCTTACTTGAGTACAACGCTTGGGAAGTTCATACAACCACCTGAAACTGTGAGAAATGTCCTTATTTGCTATGTAGTTCAACGAGGGTGTAACATTGGCTTGAATAAGGTTGTGTCGCCGAAGCGTCGACACTTCAAGTGATTTCTGCACTTCGTCATTTTATGGTAGGATTGTATTGATAACACAACGTCTCGTCACCCGTTATGATATTTTCCGGAAAAGACTTGTCCGCGTTTTGCATTTCAGTGAACGTCGCGATAGGTATCCACGTGTCATGTTTTCGAGAGACAAAGTGTGCGCGACACGCTGGTCTCTTCTTCAAAACGTTATGTAAGTAGGCTGTTTAGTTTTTTTTTTTTTATTGGTAACGCCGCCGCCACGTAGAGCTCTGTATGAAAATTACTGGCTGTGCCGTGTGCAGTCTGTGGCTGGTTTGCATTGTTGTCTGCCATTGTAGTGTTGGGCAGCGGCAGCTGGACGCTAACAGCGCGTAGCATTGCGCAGTTGGAGGTGAGCCGCCAGCAGTGGTGGACGTGGGGAGAGAGATGGCGGAGTTTTGTAATTTGTAAGACTGGATGTCATGAACTATCATATATATTTTGACTATTAAGGTAAATACACTGTTTGTTCTCTATTAAAATCTTTCATTTGCTAACTATACCTATCAATAGTTAGTGCCTTCCGTAGTTAGAATCTTTTATTTAGCTGGCAGTAGTGGTGCTCGCTGTATTGCAGTAGTTCGAGTAACGAAGATTTTTTGTGAGGTAAGTGATTTGTGAAAGGTATAGGTTAATGTTAGTCAGGGCCATTCTTTTGTAGGGATTATTGAAAGTCAGATTGCGTTGCGCTAAAAACTATTGTGTGTCAGTTTAAGCACAGTCTTGTATAATTTTTCAAAGGGCCCGTTTCACGTACTGCAGAATGTCCTGAACCCTTGATTTAGAGATTTTGCTCCATCGATATTGTGACATAGCAACGCTGCAATACTCTAGCCGAACGTCCAGCTCATGACACTGCCTGTTCACAACTGACGGGTCGAATTCTCATCTATTGTTTATAGTTGTTAGTTCAAACAACTACCGGAGTTAAAGCGCTGACTTCGCTTATAGCCAGGAATAAAATCAGTGTTCGAAAGGAGATATCACTTGTCAGATAGTAAAATGTCCAAAGGCGCAGGTAAAGCTGTCATCAGACCGACGGCTGTTTTGAACAGCAAGGGTTTCAGTAAGGTATAGTTCTATTGGAGGAGATATGCCGTTACTTTTTCCGATCCATGAACGGACAGGCAACGTCATTTCTAGCGGAAGCTGCAGTTTAATGTGGATTACGAACCACGTTTCCCTCGGAGTTTTCAAAAGCAACACGCGTTACCAGAGTTGAAAAAAAGTCGTAACTGACAAATAAAAATTTTAGATATGTGGGACCCAAGGCCTTTGGTCAGTCGCCTGGGATAGACGCAAATAAGAATCTGTTAAGACTTACAAGGGGACACCACCGCTTAGGATCTCTGATTGACTTGAAACGTTTAACGGTTTTAGTATTCCGTCAGGACAACGCAACGTACAAGTCGTAAGGCGTACTGCTTAGACGAGAGCGCGAGAAGTTTTAGGCGTGCGTGGTACAGTGTGCGTCGCGGCGCTGAGCGCGAGACTGCGGCGGTCGTGTGGTTAGCGTTCAAGCTCCGTAAGCGGAGAATAGCTGGATCGAGTTCTGCTCAGTTTTTAATTTATATTTTTCTTACAACTCTACTCATTATTTCGTACATATTAAATTTGGAAGGTAATATGATGAAAACACACGGATATTTACATGAACGTTTATTGAATTTCAGTGTTATTTGGTTGTTCGGTAACTTTTATTACAGATATTAAATTTAAAACTGTCGACACATAAATGACCAAACGCATAAAGATTTCCCGAAAATGTATGCCTGCAGTGATTTCTGAAATCCTTTATATCTGCAGACGTGTAAGAGACCGAGAACTGCTTTGCACCTGCACGCTTCGATCTGCAAACACAGAATTCAAGGATGAGCAATAGGGTTTGACAGCGCAAGTAAAATTCCATAAAAAAGGTGTAGATAACTTTATTTAATAATAGAATAAGTTACAGTATACCAGAGTATGAGGGTAATGTACGATTGATTAATCGTCGGAGGTGCTTTCGACATTACAAGTTGGAGGATGATATTTTTCGTACAGATACGGAAAACATAAATGAGAATGTTATCTACTACATCGAATGAATGCAGTTTCCTAGTCTGCGAGTAATTTGGATGCAAAGGATGCAACATTTTCGTAAATATCGGTGCCGAAAATTGCTAATCTCCTTCACAATAAGCAATTTTTCGTTCGTTGTCGATCGAATTCGGCCAAGTTTGAAGGCGCTTGATATAGTTTTTTACTTGCCTATAGAAATGAAAGTCAAATAATTGTAATAACAGAAATTAGCAAACAGCCAAATAACATTGGAAGTCCAATAACAGTTCATGCAACCACAGGTGTCTTTTCATAATATTGCCTCTCAAATGTAATATGTGTGACATAATATGACTAGTGTTGAAAGAAATATGATTTTAAAAAAGCACGAGCAGACTTCGATGCAGCGATCCATCGCTTACGAAGCTTGAACGCTAACTATATGCCGGCCGCGGTGGTCTCGCGGTACTAGGCGCGCAGTCCGGAACCGTGCGACTGCTACGGTCGCAGGTTCGAATCCTGCCTCGGGCATGGATGTGTGTGATGTCCTTAGGTTAGTTAGGTTTAAGTAGTTCTAAGTTCTAGGGGACTAATGACCACAGCAGTTGAGTCCCATAGTGCTCAGAGCCATTTGAACCATTTTGAAGCTAACTATATCAAAATGGTTGAAATGGCTCTGAGCGCTATGGGACAACATCTACGGTCATCAATCCCCTAGAACTTAGAACTACTTGAACCTAACTAACCTAAGGACATCACACAACACGCACTCATCACGAGGCAGAGAAAATCCCTGACCCCGCCGGGAATCGAACCCGGGAACCCGGGCGCGGGAAGCGAGAACGCTACCGCACGACCACGAGCTGAGGACTAACTATATCACCGCCACCAGCTCGTTCTCAGGGTCGCAAACCCACCGGTACATCATTCACACGTAAAACTTCTCTTGAGATTTTCTCGAAATCGTATAAGTAGTACGCCTTACAACTTGTCATTATATTGTCCTAATGGAACTATTGAAAGTGTGCAAAGTTTGAAGTACATGCGCGATCGGAACGCTGTGGCCTACCCTTGTCAGTAAATAAGGACATGGTTCCGGATGGAAACGAAAAGTAACAAATCTGCACAGAATAGGAGTAAATGGAAAATTGCGTCAGGATGTCAAAAGGACAACAGATTGTGATGAGCCAGACGGAAGTTAGACGCGCACATTGGCACCGATTGATGCTCCTGCTTCCGTGCGTAACGGGTGCCGACCTGCCGAGGTGTTGGGCCAAAGCCGTGACGTAACAGAGGAAGCGTGCCGAGGCGGCGGAAGCAGCCGCTTTGGCGCGGAAGGCGTCCCAGTGGCCCACAGGACCGCGTTGCGTCAGTGGCACTCTGGCAGGCTGAGGGACTACGTGCCTCTGCTCGCGCCGCACCCGCCGGCGAAAGTCGCCGCCGCAGCCTCTCACTTTCGTCCGCCGCCTCGGATGTGGTTCCGCACTGCCGCCGCCGACTCTGCGCCTTCCGTTACGACACCGAGCGGACCGAAGCGAAACTGGTCACATCTCCCAACACACGTTACCCTACCGCGCACACGTAGCCACAACTTGGCACTGACCCTCTGTTTGACGATGGGTACTTTGCGAAACCACAGCCAGCTGCTGACCATTTGTGCGCACTTTCGGCACTCTGTGTTGACTAACAGACATTACCCATCATTTCTGACACTAAAATTACCGCTGTATCTGAAGCTCCTTGACGTCTGCGCTGTCTATAAACTGTTTCATCTTTGTGATTGTGCACTTAACGAAATTTCAGTTTTTCTAGAGGATGGTAAGCGTTGACACGACATTAAAATTACATTTTATGTGCTGCAAGTGATTATTACGAGTCGGTTTCTGCGACAAACCAGATAGTCGTGCACTGTTTTAGCCTACAAACACCGGCAAGTACGCCTCGCGTCACAAGTGGAGTTAGGCGGTGTGCGTGGTCCTACCAGCTGCCAGCTATCGGATGTTGGCAGCCTCAGGCGGTGACAGCAAAAGTGAACGTGAAATCGTAGCACTGCAGAACGCGGCGTTCTTGATGGGGCTGCACTCAGTGCCAGGATAATCTTCAGTGACATTAATGTAGAAGACAGAATAACATTGAAGGCGTTTAGAGTTGCTGTCATTGCAATGTTTGCAGGAGTATCAGTGTGTAAAGGCAACGAGAACACACGAAACCTACAGTCTGGAACCCCCCCCCCCCCCCCCCCCCCCACACACACACACGTTCGCCTATAACATTGTTCAGAGTGTTTGCGTCCTCCTCCTTATTTGTCTTTTCCAGTGGTTCAACCCGCCCGTGTACCCGTGTGGTCGTTAGCAGGCTGGTGCTGGGATTCGGGGAGGCGCACCAGTCCCGCATCGAACTCGCCCAGCGCATTAACGACGAGGGCCAACTCGCCGGCCGGCCTCGACGTGACTCGTAGACTGCTTTCCACAGCCCACTAAGTGAGCAACGAGTTGTTACACGCCTCCAGACTCAATTACACGATGCCCAACAATTTAGAAAACATTCGCACAGTTTTACATCGGGTAACAGCCCGTCCCGTCCCTAGCTTTGGAAGTGGGGTGGGATTTGACGGGGATGTGGAGGGGGAAGAGGGATGGCGACAGGAAGGCAACTAACGTTGCCAAGTCCGATAATTAACCGAACCCGTGAGGATGCGGAATAAATGTCAATGGTTCTTTTATCTTTCCTCCAGTTCCTCTAGTTACTTCTATAATCTGAAAATTGTTGTAAAAGCGAATGACGAAGGGTTGGTTCAAATGGCTCTGAGCACTACGGGACTTAACATCTGAGGTCATCAGTCCCCTAGAACTTAGAACTACTTAAACCTAACTAACCTAAGGACATCACACATATCCATGTCCGAGGCAGGATTCGAACCTGCGACCGTAGCGGTCGCACGGTTCCAGACTGAAGCGCCTAGAATGGCTCGGCCTGACGAAGGGTGCTAAGAACTTACTGTATCGTATGTTTTTCTCTTATTAGTAAATGGGCCAAACTCATCAGTCCCGACCCTCAGTGACTATAACAGCGAAACGAAGCTCAAAGTACTAACCCCCTTTTTCACATTTTGCTTCATGCAGGAGGATTGTAATACGTTTCCTCCTTTCAGCCGCCGTGTAAATGCCAAAAAGACAGGTACCGAAATAAGTCACTGCCGAATAGAAAATCAGCTACATCATCTAAAAGAGGAAACTCAATCACCTGGAATACCTATTAGATTTTACATACCGTATGCAAAACAATTTGTAACTAACGAGCTACAGCTCAATGAGGCTTGAAAAGAAACAAGTGATTGGAAAATGTGCAGGTCATTGCTGTTTTCAAGAAGTAGTTGAACAAGTACACAATACTAAATGCTTCCACCGCCAGAGGCCAGTCTGTTGTACTCGCGTATCAAGACCTTTCTGGAGACCGCTAGTTGCTTGCATCTACATGGATTCCGCAAAAGTGACAGTGAGAAACCCAGCTCGCTCTGTTCTCAGCGTGTCTCAGAAGGCAGCACACATCGCCGCCCGGCTTGATGGCGTCGTCATGCTTCACTTCCGGAAAGCGTCTGGCCCTGTTCCGCTCTGCCGCCTGCAAGGGTACGTAGTATCAGATCAGGCGTGTGGTTGGTTTAAACAGTTTCTAGAAAGTCCAACTCCCTTCCACCATGTCACGACGTGCTGTATAATTCATTGACATATTTTATACTATTTCGTGATGTTCAGAGTGCATAACTTGAAGGCGGAGGTGTTAGGGCAGTGTTAGTGTATTAGTTAACACTTTTGAAAATGCAGTAAACTGGCAAAACCGTTAATGTAGATACTGTACTAATTAGGCGATTTTTAACGTAATAAATTATTGTATAAACGTTTATAATGCCATATGCTTCCGTTTAACGTAATAAATTATTGTATAATCGTTTATAATGCCATATGCTTCCGTTTGACAATAAGTCAAGTGTTAAAAAAATTCGTTTCGATTCTACATTAACCGACAGCTGTTAATTTTTGCTCCAGGTATTACATTAACGCCTGGCTGTATCCCGAATGAGTGTTCACTTGCATTGGAGGGTATGGTGTTTTCTAACCACCTTGAAGATGGGATTATACATAGTTATACTTTGTGGCTTATCACCATAATTATTTCTTGTAGATACTCGTATTACATGTTTAATTCCTCCTGGACTTGATTGCAGTTTTTAATTTCCTTTTTTTGGGGGGGGGGGAGGGGAGATCTCGAAGATACTTCGAAAATTATACTGTATCTGGTATGAATAGTTACTCAATTCCTAGTAAATAGATTGTGATACTAACAGACTTCGGTGTTGAGACGGAGATTACATTTGTCAGCCGTCGGAGATGTTGACTATTTTTCCTTTGGCATTACAATGGTATGCTCATTCTTTCCGTTCTCTTAGCTTTCATCTCCTAGCCTTTGATAGGCCATTTGCCTAACAACCAAGGGAAGCCTCCTAAATTCCATGGTCGAAACGTGGGATTTGCAAATACAGTTACTTATTGAAAAATCACACGATTCCACCAGGCCGTGTTTTAAATTACTTTTATTTGCACGACTAGTTTCAGACAGTGTCCATTTTTAAGTGCATCTGTAGTAACCAACATCGACTAATCGTTGTCAATTCGCTAAAGAAATCGTGTGCCATCCATATTTGTGCATGGCACGTTCGTCAGCGGTCATCTTTTAAAATACGAGGTGAGGTGCGTGACATGCAAAGTGCTTTCGAGAACGATAACTTTACTGCGTTATTAAAATGTCACATTAATCAGAAACAGCAATGTTTACTGCAATGTGTTGTCCGATTGCCCGCCGCTGTGACCGAGCAGTTCTAGGCGCTTCAGTCCGGAGCCATGCGGCTGCTACTGTCACAGGTTCGAATCCTGTCTCGGGCATGGCTGTGTGTGGTGTCCTTAGGTTAGTTAGGTTTAAGCAGTTCTAAGTTCTAGGGGACTGATGACCTTAGATGTTAAGTACCATAGTGCTCAGAGCCATTTGAACCATTTGAATCTATTCCGCGATCGGCCATTTCGACGTTCGTTCGATGGTTGAAAGGAAGGACCGAGTTACGATCTTTCGCGGTGAAACAATTCAGTGCTTCGGTCTTCTCTCTTATCTTCCTTTTCGATCCCAGTATGGTCACTGACGGAATGAATAGATGATGTGACCCAGTTAATGATTTTACGTACGATCCAAATCTCTTAGGTTTTTCTCAAATCGGTTGACAAAGTCTTACTTTCGAAGTTTTTGAACGCTTCTCTCATTGTTCTCCTTACCTTCATTTTCGCTTCGTTCAGCTTTAGTTTGTGAGCCAGGTTTCTACTTCTCTTTAATCTGAGATGTTCTCTTCGTTTACGTAGCAGTTGTGTAACTCGGCTATTAAACCATGGTGAGTCTTTCCCATCCGTTAATACCATACTCGGAACAAACTTTTCTAGTGCACATTTCACGATGCCTTTGAATTTTTTGCATTTGTTCTCCACATCTTCGTCCCCATCACCGAATATTTTGTCACTCTTGCTAAGCAAAAAACCTTCCTACCTTTCTTAACATTCTTTATAAGCCCCGTTGTCATAGACACTATCACAGACTTTTTATCACTGATACCTCCCTCTACGTTAATTGATACGATGAGTTCTGATATGTTTCTTGCCAGGAGATCTAAGACGTTAATGTTGCTACTTGTTTCACTGGCCATTCCAACAAATACGATGTCACATACAATTTTCTTTCTTCGGCCTTAAGACTACTTTACTGGAAACATCCACCGAAGTTCCGTGGATAGAATCACACTTCAAAGAACCTCAATAGCACTTAGACCAATACAGAGGTAACAGAATTAAGTGTGTGCCTCCATGTAACAACAACATAATTGGTGAAGGTACTTCTGGATTTGCCGAAAATTTTACCTATTTTGGAGGCTCTTACGCTTGATCTCACAGAGCTTCACAGCCCACTGGCCGAGCAAAACATTTGCTTGAGCTTATACTAAAATCCGCCTGCAGGCGGTGCCGTTTAGATTTACGCAGAATTTAGAAACAATCAGTTGCATTAAATCATTTAGAACTGACCTATAAAACGCTATAACAAGCTAAGCGCTTAATTTCAGAGGTGATAGGAAAATAAAAAGCCGACCAATTACACAGACGGAATCAACTAAGTCCGATGCACAGAAACGGTAAATAAACAAATGGCAAGAAAATTATCAGAGAGGTGGCTAGTTCGAAAAGTTAGGAAATGACAAGCAATGCGAACTGATTCAATCAGCTGGCCACCTGTTCTAGCAAAATAGATACCTTTTTCAAAGATGTATTAAAAAATCGTTTGGTGATTCGTCAGATCGATCTAAACACACAGTGAGGTCCCTGATAAAGAATGATTTAAATAATAACTAATCTGTCCTATACCACACACATATAGAGAAAATTAAACACTAGTCTAATGAAGTATAAAACCAATGCAGAAAAGGAGTTTAACGATCACTGAAAGCGTTAAATAGTATTCTAACAAAATACAGGAGGCCAATGGGTGAAACCAGTATTCTAATAAAACGCCAAATACATCAGCGAATTAAAGGCTGACGATCATTGAATAAACTATGTTTTCGTAAAGTACAAAACATTACATAATATGTCGGGCAGGTAGCTTACAGTCAATCTTAAAGAGTAAGATCACTGAACATTACTTTAAGAAAACACAAGGCACTTTAAAGAAGGCTGGCAAGCAGACATAAAGGTTCAGGGCACGTAATGTGTAAAATGATATGACAGAAAGGACGTATTGCACACGCAACAAGTCAATTAGGCGTCCTCTGTTTTCCGAGCAAAGAACAAGAGAAGAACACAGGGCATATATAGCCGATATTAGAGCACCAAAGATGTCACATGGATAGGACACAGGAGCGTGTGTTAAAGTACATTTATTTATGTGTATCTGGAATGTGGTCAGTGACTAGTTTTATGTGCGCAGTATCCTGCACTGGTCTCTGGCGAAGGCGATTACTACAGTCAAGTACAATAATATGAGAATGGAGGGAAGGAAGAAAGGAAGGAAGGAAGGAAGAAAGAAAGAAAATAAGATAAGGGTTTAAAATCTTGTTGACGAATATGTCATTACAGACAGAACAGGAAATTGAATCACCAGAGGATACAGTAAGAAATCAGTCGAGCCCCATTGATTGAACCATTTCGGCACTATCCATGAACGATTTAGAGAAATCGCTGTGGAAATGGTTTATTCTTGACTGTTACTAGTTTGCACCCCTCAAAAATGCAATATACTTTTAGGCATTTTCACACATTCTTGTTATCCAAATAGATCAGAATTATTGTAATGTTTAAAACAAAAAGAAAAATGGAATGTAAAGGAGGGCTTGCTAGGTGCTAGCTAAACTTCGCAGCCAGAAATAATTAGTGGTAATATAGAGGGAGACCAGTAGTCGGCACGTCTGTTCGAACAGCCCTCCCATTATTCTGTTTGAACAGTACGTAGAATGTCGCTCATCTGCTTTAGTCTCTCCGGCAATAATTACGGAAGCATTCATTTGAAACAGTAACCAAAAGGCAATCTGATCCGAGTCTCTCTCACTGATCCTCGTGGTAGCAAATACACAGAAAAAGTTATAAATCTGTTTATCATTTCACACCCACCCTAACACTGTGACGTGCTTAATCTGTAATGTTAAAACACGTATAAATACCCACCCTTTCATTCCGGAAATAACTCTGTGTCGGTTGTTTGGGGAAGGAGACCAGACAGCGAGGTCATCGATCTCATCTGATTAGGGAAGGACGGGGAAGGAAGTCGGCCGTGCCCTTTGAAAGGAACCATCCCGGCATTTGCCTGGAGCGATTTAGGGAAATCACGGAAAACCTAAATCAGGATGGCCGGACGCGGGATTGGACCCGCGTCCTACCGAATGCGAGTCCAGTGTGCTACCAACTGTGTGCCAGTGGCGACACAACTTGTGTGTGCAACACGACATTGCCTCACTGAAGGGTGTGAAGGAGTCATCATTGCTGTATCAGAGTGCTGAGTACCACCTCTAGCATCAGAAAGTGGGTAATGGCATATCCGCTAAAACAGCAGTAATGTCTACCAAACCCTTGCGCATTCGCAGTTCTCTTTGTCACCAAACCTTCTTCATTTCCCAAAGGAGCCCTAGCCGATGCTGTCTCAGAACTCGATACGTCATAAAATTTCACCTTTGTACACACATAAATACATTTTGTACCTTCTGCTTTCACTATTTTTATTATTATTTTCAGCATTACAACTGTCGCTAGTAAACGATCTAGTCACATTAATGTGAACGCTGCCTCCGTTCGAAGTCAATCTGCAATAACCACTCCCAGCTGCTAGTGACAGCACTAACTACGGATGGTATATAAAAAGTATCTAGGGACGCGGAAAACGTTGCAGTGGTTGTGGCAATGCGGAAACGGAGCGATCTATCTGACGTCCAAAAGGGCACGATAGTTGGATTTCGGGCCGAGGGTGGAAGCATTTCCGAAACGGCTAAGTCTGTAAACTGTTCGCGTGGCTCCGTGGTTAAAGTACACCGTGCGCGGCAACTGGCGCCGTCCGGAACCATCTGCACAGAGGCAACGGTGCTGCGCCACGGGCCATACGTGACAGGCGTGGACGACAGCTGTGCAGATGGATGTGCCGCTGTTGAGCAAACTGACCGCGCGGATGCATCGAGCAGCTGCCGACAGTGCATCCTCAGCGAACGCTACTGAGTATGGGCCTCCGCAGCAGGCTCCTGGTCCACGCACCCATGCTGGCTGCTGTTCGTCAGCGACGGCGGCTGGACTGTGCTCCCCAGTACCGCAACAGAACGTCTACTGATCGGACGAATCACGTTTTGTGCTCCATCTGACAGACGGCCGTCGGCGTGGAACGTCTGAAAGCGAGCACCCCGCAACACTCGTCGGACCGTTGCGGCCTGGGGGATGTTCTCTGCGCTGGTGTCGTCATTCTGGAGTACACAGTTGGTTGCCAAGTATGCGTCTGCCCTGGGGACCGTGTCCTCGCCCTATTTGCAGTTTTTTACTCGTCAGCAATATGACCTCTATCAGAAGAACGATTCAGCGTGTCACACTGCTTTGCACTTCGCTTACGTGGTTCAAAGAGCGCTAGAATGAGTTTACGGTACCGCCCTGGCCAGCAAACTCCCCGGTTTCAAAGTCAATCGAGAGTCTGTGGGACACCGTGGATCGGGCTGCTCGCGCCACGGATCCTCAACCGAGAATCCTGGAGCAGCTGGCGGCAGCACTAGAGTGGTCGCGGCTCCTCATCCCTGTCGGTACCTTGCGGGACCGCGCTGGCTGACTTCCTTCCTGCACGTCCCGCAGCGGACCGCGCCGCAACACGTGGCTGTTCGGTCATCAGGAAGGCGCTCACATTAATGTGACTGGACAGTGAATTACTGCTATTAGTTCTTGGTTTCTAGTGTTAATCCAAAAACCAATAGATACATTCAAATATAGTTTCAAATAATTGTTAATACTCTTACTATCATTTTATTATTATGTGTCATAGTAAAACTATTACTATTCTCAAAATAACCCTGATGCGAAAAGTGAAGTACGTCTGAAACCCTGTTCCGGTGTAACAGAGCGCCTCAAGGCACAAATATCACCACAGTAAATAAGCTTCATAAAAATAACGTCTTGTGTGAAATCTCATGGGACTTAATTGCTAAGCTCATCAGTCTCTAAGCTTACACACTACTCAACCTAAATTATCCTAAGGAAAAACACACACACCCATGCCCGAGGGAGGACTCAACCTCCGCCGGGACCAGCCGCACAGTCCATGACTGCAGCGCCTCAGACCGCTCGGCTAATCCCGCAGGACAA
This sequence comes from Schistocerca gregaria, assembly GCF_023897955.1. NCBI lineage: Eukaryota > Metazoa > Arthropoda > Insecta > Orthoptera > Acrididae > Schistocerca > Schistocerca gregaria. The sequence continues at coordinate 508,094,727 of NC_064927.1, forward strand.
AGTAAAGTATTCCTGCGATTAATGCACAATGCGCTGTAAAAGTGTGACTAGTTTCTTCATCACGGATTATTGGGTCTCTCGATACTACGATGGAGTGAAAAAATTTACAATATGCACTCCTTTTTGTTGTGTGTAAATAGAACGTAATTAGCTGTCTACAACTGACAGACAAGTGCGGACAGTGCGTGTGAACGTGTAAAGCACTGAGGCCACAGTGAGAGGACGCTTACGGAACACAGTACTGGGCTAATGTTGATCTTTCTGGAAAGTTCATCAGGTTGAGAGAGAAATGAATCCACAGGCTCCGTGGTTTCAGTGACGCATCGTTAAAGATTCACTTTCGAACAAAGCTTTAACTGGAGCTCCACTGTTCTCTTTGTTGCGGACACATTTTTTGCTAATACGGCACTACAGCGTAACTGGAGCTTTAGAACTGTCTATTGTCTTGAATTAATGAGCTACTCCGTAAATTGTAGCTATTTTTGCATTCAGAACACCGGAAAAAAACTAGAACTGGTTTCTGCTGCTCGACTCTTATGTTGCGGTTCTCCGACTGATTCAGCTGCCAAGTGTAAAGCGTGTCCGTGACAGAGAAAGTTCAGGTACTCACTCGTACAGTCTCCGCAAACGACGTCTCTTCCCTCTGCAAGTCGGGCGGGGGGCGGCGGCGTGTGTGACACTCAGACGTTTCAAGCGCACAGGAGTTTCTCTGCCACAGTGCACCAACACCGTAAACTGCTCAGAGCTTCACGGGTGCTCAAAACCGCGCCAGCATGTTATGTCCCTAACTAGTAAGCCGACTGCTTGATTGAAATAACTGTTGTTTGAGATAAGAAGCTCTTATTTCGCCGGCCGCTGTGGTCGAGCGGTTCTAAGCGCTTCAATCAGGAACCGCGCTCTTCTGCTACGGTCGCAGGTTCGAATCCTCTACATCTACATCTACATGACTACTCTGCAATTCACATTTAAGTGCTTGGCAGAGGGTTCATCGAACCACAATCATACTATCTCTCTACTATTCCACTCCCGAACAGCGAGCGGGAAAAACGAACACCTAAACCTTTCTGTTCGAGCTCTGATTTCTCTTATTTTATTTTGATGATCATTCCTACCTATGTAGGTTGGGCTCAACAAAATATTTTCGCATTCGGAAGAGAAAGTTGGTGACTGAAATTTCGTAAAAAGCTCTCGCCGCGACGAAAAACGTCTATGCTGTAATGACTTCCATCCCAACTCGTGTATCATATCTGCCACACTCTCTCCTCTATAACGCGATAATACAAAACGAGCTGCCCTTCTTTGCACCCTCTCGATGTCCTCCGTCAATCCCACCTGGTAAGGATCCCACACCGCGCAGCAATATTCTAACAGAGGACGAACGAGTGTAGTGTAAGCTGTCTCTTTAGTGGACTTGTTGCATCTGCTAAGTGTCCTGCCAATGAAACGCAACCTTTGGCTCGCCTTCCCGACAATATTATCTATGTGGTCCTTCCAACTGAAGTTGTTCGTAATTTTAACACCCAGGTACTTAGTTGAATTGACAGCCTTGAGAATTGTACTATTTATCGAGTAATCGAATTCCAACGGAATTTTTTTGGAACTCATGTGGATCATCTCACACTTTTCGTTATTTAGCGTCAACTGCCACCTGCCACACCATACAGCAATCTTTTCTAAATCGCTTTGCAGCTGCCTCGGGCATGGATGTGTGTGGTGTCCTTAGGTTAGTTAGGTTTAAGTAGTTCTAAGTCTAGGGGACTGACGACCTCAGATGTTAAGTCCCATAGTGCTCAGAGCCATATGAACCATATTTCGCGGTCCTGTCTACAAAACCACAAATTGGAAAGACTAGGAAACCGTACCCTCAGTATTAATAAACTTTCTGTCTGCGTGCGCTTTTAAGAGTAATATTACAGAAGCGATACGAAAATCAGTCATACGAAAAGCACTGCAGAAAGCGCATCGCGATATTCACATAAATACAATGACAGTAACTGATTTTCTTGTTGTTCATTAAATTGAATTGTTGCCTTCGTAATTACATTTTCCACACTGTCTCTGCCCTTCGACAGAAAAAGGATGGACAGAGCAGGGAATTGGGTGGAGCCTGTGAGGTGTTTGCGAACCAACGATCCCCATTCTTGTGTCTTCTCACTGATAATGTTCGAATACCTGACACAATTTTTTTTCCTAATATTCTGGAATGGTCCAATCTATTCCCTATCTCAGTTCTTGAAAAGCCTTCGTATAGCAAATTGCGAGTCTTTTTGCCCTTTAGCAATGCTGGACCACGCCTCTTTAGGCAGTTTGTAGTTTTTGTGTGTTCCGAGGAAGGCGTGCTTATCCGCGCCGAAACCTACGTCAACATCCGGTTTCTATTTGCAATCGAGGCGGACTCCTTGTAATCAATAACAAATTGAATATTTCGTCACTTTTTATGATGTGTAGAATATTAGTAGTCAAACAGTTATTATGTGCTATTGTAACATATTTTCAGGAAACTCTATGCATTCACAGACAATGTTCTTTACCCAGAAAAAAACACTCAGAACGATCTGCGATGTGAATTGGCGAATTTCGTGGAGTCAGTTGTTACAGTGTCTGCTAATTCTAGCTTCACTATTTTCTTTCTCTCTCGCTCTCTCTCTGTGGGAAACGGATAAAACTTGTTTAACTATTGTACAGAAATATGTGACCCATTCTGAAAGTTTACTGACATGTAGACTTCCCGGAAAACAAACATTTAACTTATAAACTCCAAATATTCAAAGATACATCGAAAGGTTCATTGTATTATTAATTTTTCTGTCATCTTCCTTGGTTTTTAAATTTCGTCATCAGCTGTTTGTGAATTATATGGTAGGTAACTAGTTCAGTGGGCAACTAATTTTGGCTCACATAGTGCCAAGCAACCCCACGGAAAAATGAAATAAACGAATAAATAAATAAGATGTACTGTTGTGTATGCTACGTTAAAGCTGAACTTCATGAAAAGGAGGACAAAGGGAATAGTCTACGCGCCAAATTATAGGTCCTTTTCTAGACCACGACTGGCAGTTGACGCAGTGGAATCAGGCCCTTTAGAGACGGCCGACTGTAGGTCTTGAGCAAAGGAAAATTTTTTCCGCTTTGCACCTCATTGCATGTAAAATAATCCTGCGATTGAGCCACGTAGTGTTTTCAATGGCCCCTCATCAACAGGGAACGCATGTTTCAACCCTTTAAAGAAAGAGTGGAGTGATGTGATGTAGGGTTCACACAATGCAAGAAGACAGTGAATTGTGTCTTCTATTACCAAATTACCTCCCACACTAAACAGAAAGTAGCATACAGGATTTTACGACTTGCGATCCTGCCAAGATGGGGTCAGAAATACTCATAATTTTAAAAACAGAACCAAAAGACAGTTAATACGTACAGCAATACTGAGGTGCTGTGAAAACGTGCCCAGTAAACATAAAGCGCTAGTTTGGGCTATGCATTATTTATGGTGTATTACCAAACAATCGCAACGCCATTGCAATATAAATAGTGGGCGTTAACCATTATATTCACATTCGTTTTACTTAGCAACTCCTTAATCATTAGTTCACTGAATGTTCGCCACGTCCTTCAGTGGGTTATCAAAACTTCTTCCTTATCTTGCTAGTTGTTGTACGGTGCCCATATTTAGCCTGTCAGTTTTAATACAGCCAGTGTGCCGTAAACAGTGGGAGTGCAATATATAAATGAAAATTGAAGCGTCCACGTGGTTTTAATTGTTTTTGAAGTTTGTAAACGTTTTAGTGAATTATCACAAGTGAACAAAATTTGCGTTTCAGTTCTGTCACTGCTAATATTTTGTCCTATGCACAGTCAGGAGCGCGATACACTTCGGTCAACATCCTGTCCGTTTTATATACAGACAAGAGACAACGTATCTTGGTAAACGATGCCTCCAACTTGCGCTTGTGCTGTGGTACTCGACTAGAGCATAAGGCGCCTGAAGCTCTGGTGATGGAAACGCTTCCGCCGGTAGTATTTGGACGGCAGCGGGGTAAGTGTTAGGAGCGCGCCGTTCTCTATGACGGGAACCGCACCACTGCCCTTGGTGAAATGCAGAAATTGTCCGCGGCGTTTTAAGGACTGAGCACATGCGGCTCCACGTTGATCCGTCCGTCGGGACCGCGCGGGGTAGCCTTGAGGTCAAGGCGTCTTGTCACGGTTCGTGCGGCCTCCCTCGTCGGAGGCTCCAGTCCTTCCTCGGGCATGGGTGTGTGTGTGTGTGTGTGTGTGTTTGTGTGTGTGTGTGTGTGTGTGTGTGTGTATTGTCGTTAGCTTAAGTTACTTTAATTAGTGTGCAAGCCTACCGTGTATCCACAGGACATGTGGCCTGTAGTTGAAGAAGTGTCATGATGATCTCTCCATTGGCAAAAGATTCCGGAGTAGTCCCCCATTCGGATCTCCGGGAGGGGACTGCCAAGGGGGAGGTTACCATGAGAAAAAGATTGAATAATCAACGAAAGGATAATGTTCTACGAGTCGGGGCGTGGAATGCCAGAAGCTTGAACGTGGTAGGGAAACTAGAAAATCTGAAAAGGCTCAATCTAGATATAGTAGGGGTCAGTGAAGTGAAGTGGAAGGAAGACAAGGATTTCTGCTCAGATGAGTATCGGGCAATATCAACAGCAGCAGAAAATGGTATAACAGGTGTAGGATTCGTTATGAATAGGAAGGTAGGGCAGAGGGTGTGTTACTGTGAACAGTCCAGTGACCGGGTTGTTCTAATCAGAATCGACAGCATACCATCACCGACAACGATAGTTCAGGTATACATGCCGACGTCGCAAGCTGAAGATGAACAGATAGAGAAAGTGTATGAGGATATTGAAAGGGTAATGCAGTATGTAAAGGGGGACGAAAATCTAATAGTCATGGGCGACTGGAATGCAGTCGTAGGGGAAGGAGTAGAAGAAAAGGTTACAGGAGAATATGGGTTTGGTGCAAGGAATGAAAGAGGAGAAAGACTAATTGAGTTCTGTAACAAGTTTCAGCTAGTAATAGCAAATACCCTGTTCAAGAATCACAAGAGGAGGAGGTATACTTGGAAAAGGCCGGGAGATACGGGAAGATTTCAATTAGATTACATCATGGTCAGACAGAGATCCAAAATCAGATACTGGATTGTAAGGCGTACCCAGGAGCAGATATAGACTCAGATTACAATATAGTAGTGATGAAGAGTAGGCTGAAGTTCAAGACATTAGTCAGGAAGAATCAATACGCAAAGAAGTGGGATACGGAAGTTCTAAGGAATGTCGAGATACGTTTGAAGTTCTCTAACGCTATAGATACAGCAATAAGGAATAGCGCAGTAGGCAGCACAGATGAAGAGGAATGGACATCTCTAAAAAGGGCCATCACAGAAGTTGGAAAGGAAAACATAGGTACAAAGAAGGTAGCTGCGAAGAAACCATGGGTAACAGAAGAAATACTTCATTTGATTGCTGAAAGGAGGAAGTACAAACATGTTCCGGGAAAATCAGGAATACAGAAATACAAGTCGCTGAGGAATGAAATAAATAGGAAGTGCAGGGAAGCTAAGACGAAATGGCTGCAGGATAAATGTGAAGACATCGTAAAAGATATGATTGTCGGAAGGACTGACTCAGCATACAGGAAAGTCAAAACAAACTTTGGTGACATTAAAAGCAACGGTGGTAACATTCAGAGTGCAACGGGAATTCCACTGTTAAATGCAGACGAGTGAGAAGATAGGTGGAAAGAATACATTGAAAGCCTCTATGAGGGTGAAGATTTGTCTGATGTGATAGAAGAAGAAACAGGAGTCGATTTAGAAGAGATAGGGGATCCAGTATTAGAATCGGAATTTAAAAGAGCTTTGGAGGACTTACGGTCAAATAAGGCAGAAGGGATAGATAACATTCCATCAGATTTTCTAAAATCATTAGGGGAAGTGGCAACAAAACGACTATTCACATTGATGTGTAGAATATATGAGTCTGGCGACATACCATCTGACTTTCGGAAAAGCATAATCCACACAATTCCGAAGACGGTAAGAGCTCACAAGTGCGAGAATTATCGCACAATCAGCTTAACAGCTCATGCATCGAAGCTGCTTACAAGAATAATATACAGAAGAATGGGAAAGAAAATTGAGAATGCAGTAGGTGACGATCAGTTCGGCTTTAGGAAAAGTAAAGGCACGAGAGAAGCAATTCTGACGTTACGGCTAATAATGGAAGCAAGTCTAAAGAAAAATCAAGACACGTTCATAGGATTTGTTGACCTGGAAAAAGCGTTCGACAATATAAAATGGTGCAAGCTGTTCAAGATTCTGAAAAAATTTGGGGTAAGCTATAGGGAGAGACGGGTCATAAACAATATGTACAACAACCAAGAGGGAATAATAAGAGTGGACGATTAAGAACGAAGTGCTCGTATTAAGAAGGGAGTAAGACAAGGCTGTAGACTTTCGCCCATACTCTTCAATCTGTACATCGAGGAAGCAATGATGGAAATAAAAGAAAGGGTCAGGAGTGGAATTAAAATACAAGGTGAAAGGATATTAATGATACGATTCGCTGATGACATTGCTATTCTGAGTGAAAGTGAAGAAGAATTAAATGATCTGCTGAACGGAATGAACAGTCTAATGAGTACACAGTATGGTTTCAGAGTAAATCGGAGAAAGACGAAGGTAATGAGAAGTAGTAGAAATGAGAACAGCGAGAAACTTAACATCAGGATTGATTTGATTCTTGAGTTTCTCCCGGCGTATTTGATAATCAAAATGTCCACGGGTGTACTGCCGGTCTATAGTGTCCAACGGGCACAATATTTCGGCGATCAAACAGTTCCCCCTGAGCAGCCATAGCGTACAGATCTCCGTGCCGGCACGTTCACAGGAGCTCAGTCCGTCAGTTCAACTGATGATGGCGACATGTTTGATCGCCGAAATATTGTGCCCGTTGGACGCTATAGACCGGCAGTACACCCGTGGATATTTTGATTATCAGAATTGATAGTCACGAAGTCAATGAAGTTAAGGAATTCTACTACCAATGCAGTAAAATAACCAATGACGGACGGAGTAAGGAGGACATCAAAAGCAGACTCGCTATGGCAAAAAAGGCATTTCTGGCCAAGAGAAGTCTACTAATATCAAATACCGGCCTTAATTTGAGGAAGAAATTTCTGAGGGTGTACGTCTGGAGTACAGCATTGTATGGTAGTGAAACATGGACTGTGGGAAAACCGGAACAGTAGAGAATCGAAGCATTTGAGATGTGGTGCTACAGACGAATGTTGAAATTGGGTGGACTGATAAGGTCAGGAATGAGGAGGTTCTACGCAGAATCGGAGAGGAAAGGAATATGTGGAAAACACTGATAAGGAGAAGGGGCAGGATGATAGGACATCTGCTAAGACATGAGGGAATGACTTTCATGGTACTAGAGGGAGCTCTAGAGGGCAAAAACTGTAGAGGAAGACAGAGATTGGAATACGTCAAGCAAATAATTGAGGACGTAGATTGCAAGTGCTATTCTGAGATGAAGAGGTTAGCACAGGAAAGGAATTCGTGGCGGGCCGCATCAAACCAGTCAGTAGACTGATGACCAAAAAAAAAAAGCTTAGGGACCGATGACCTCAGCAGTTTGGTCTTATAGACCTTACCACAAATTTCCAAATTTCGTCCGTCGTGTAGGGTATCACAGAGAGGGAGTCCCCTTGTTATGTAGCTGCATCAGGCTTCACCCTTTCGCCTCCGTTCATTCCCTTCCCCTGCTTAAGAACAGTACTAAGTACTTGATCTTACAACACCTTCAGACACACATCAGTCTGAGAGTGATTTTCACGCAACAGAACCATCGCGACAGCGTTAACCTAAACGTCGCAAGAATGTAAATGAAAATGTTTAGAGCGTGTAGCAGCAACCAGCCACAATTTGCTCTTGGTTTGTTTCATTGTAAAAGTTCCGTTACCACTGCAAATTTACACATTCGTCGTCAGACGACTTGCTTGCTGTTATCAAATTACATGATATGCCTGAGAAATAAGTAATTCCCAAATAACCGTCAGGATGATGATACTTTCCTCAATCGAGAAACAAAGACTTATTGTAACATTATCGTCAAAGAGAGTGCTCGCGAAGTAAGAGTAACACCGATGATAGGTCACCAGTCGGTCGAAAGACTTTTAATGCTATCCATAATGAGCTATAGTAATTAGCTCACGCTATAAAACGCCATGAAGAAACTTCTATAATAAACAGTATAGTCATAAACGTGTGTTTCAATTATCAATATACGTCTCCGATATTTACCGAACATGTGAAAGCTCACCTTTGTGCTGTTAGAACAATTCCAATAAATTTCTAATGTGAGACCTTAACTTTTCCCGGCGAATCGAATTTGAACATTCGATTCGCCGGGAAAAGTTAAGGTCTCACATTGTTTACCTCTACGGGGAGGAAATGTATCGTTGCCTGCGGAGGTTGGATAAACTTCGCAGCAGTAGAGTAAGGTTGGAATGTGCATTATCGTTTTTATTGAAGTGTCGAAATCATAATGTGGTTCCAACGTTTGCTAAGGTTGTGCATCATATTAATTCCCCCGCCGCCAATCGCATCAAGCAACGTGCTGGTATAGCTCTTGTTCGTGAAAGGATCCACTACACTCGCCGTCAATTAGAGTTTGTTTCTAAGGAATTATTTCAGCTTCATATAATGATGGCGTCTAGTGTTTCTGAATTTTCTTGGGATCGGGTGGCCGGTGCCTCTTGGTCGCAGCTGACTGGGAATTTCAGTCTACAACTGCTCGTCATTCGGCGAAGTTTGAACGTTTTCTTGGCTCAGTGTCTAATTCTAATTCTCGACGTTCTGTGATCAATCTCACGGAGAAAACGTTTGACTACGCTGCTTTGTCTGTGCTGGGGAAAGGTTTGAACTTCGCACCGACGCCTAAGAGTTTGCCAGTCGTTGATTCTATTAGTTCTATAGAACAGGCTGTTTATAAACTACCTTCCGAGGCTGCGGAAGAGGTTGTTAGGAGGGAAGCTTGTCGTGTGTTGGCTGGGGCCCGTCCACCCAAGTGTAACACTAAAGCAGCTGAGGCGGCTGCTTTACGTACACTTATAATGGATCCTGATATTGTTATTTTACCTGCGGGCAAGGGAAACGCCACCGTTTTGTTGAACAAGCACGATTACATTCAAAAGATGCAGTGTCTACTTTCTGATTCCGCGTATCGCAAAATCGGTGCTGACCCTACTAAGAGTGTTGAGAGAAAGACAAATAGCCTCCTGAAGAAAAGTTCTTTGTCACAGGAGACTATAAATAGTCTTAATTCTTACTGTGCTGTACCACCTAGGTATATGACCTCCCTAAGGTCCATAAGGAGGCTTTCCCGTTGAGGCGTGTTGTTTCTAATATTGGTGTTCCGACATATCGTGTAGCTAAACATCTTGCTAGCTTGTTGAGCCCTCTAGTAGGTAGGTGTGAACACCACATTAAGAACTCTGCAGATTTCTTACGTCGATTGCAGGGATTGCATTTGGATGACTCTGATATTTTAGTCAGTTTTGATGTGGTTCCTCTTTTCACTCGCATTTCTCTCTCTGATTCGTTGCAGCGAATTCAGGTTAAGTTTGGTGTCGAGTTAACAAATTTGTTTCGACATGCGTTGACTCCCAATTACTTTTTGTTCAATGGTCAGTACTACGAACAGACTGATGGAGTTTCAGTGGGAAGCCCGTTGTCACCTATTGTGGCCAATTTGTTTATGGAGGACTTTGAGGAATGTGCATTGGAGTCAGCGACTGTGAAACCTGCGTGTTTCTTTCAGATATGTAGACGATACTTTTGTTGTGTGGCCTCGTGGTAGTGAGAATTTAAACCGGTTTTTGGAACATCTGAATTCAATCCACCTAAATATTCAGTTCACTACGGAGGTGGAAAAGAATGATGCCTTCCTTTCCTTGATGCATTGGTCAAAAGGAGGACTGATTGTACGTTGGGACATTCTGTTTATAGGAAGCCCACCCACACTAACTTGTATCTGCGAGCTGATAGTTGTCACCATCCAGCTCAGCGTGAAGGAGTACTTCGCACCTTGTTTCACAGGGTCCACGTTATCTCAGACCCTGAAAGTTTGGCAGCTGAGCTATTGAAGTCACATTTCGTGGGAATGGTTATAGTGAGAGGCAGATCAAACGTACGTTGCGCTATCAGCCTTCTCTGCAACGGGTAAGTGACGATAGCAACGAAGTGCACCTAACTCTACGGCCTTTTTGCCTTACGCAGGAAGCATTTCCAACAGGATTGGCCGTATTTTGCGGAAATATGATGTGAATTGTGTTTTTCGACCACCTTCCAAGATTAAGGCCCTGTTGGCGTCCGTAAAAGGTGATCTTGGTTTGCGTAAGGCTGGGGTCTATCGTATTCCTTGCCGTTGTGGCGTGTCATATGTTGGTCAGACAATCAGGACAGTGGAAGACCGGTGTATTAAACATATGCGTCACATACGCTTACAACAGCCGAGCAAACCCGCTATTGCAGAACATTGCCTTGACACCGGTCATCCTATGGAATACAACAACACGGAAATTCTGGTTTGCACGTCAAATTATTGGGACAGTGTTACTAAGGAAGCTGCTGAAATCAGACTATCAAGCAACCTTATTAACAGAGATGGTGGATTTTGTCTAAATGCTGCTTGGAATCCGGCTCTGTCTCTCATCATAAAACAGAGGGACAGAATTAGGGCTACCTCACCTGTTGAATAATAGTAACCATCGACATTTCTGATGTTAGTTATCTCTGATTTGTTTACTTTGCGGTTACTGTGTGTGGTGTCTTCCTTGTTTCTCCTCTGTGAACCGAGGTATTAAATTTGCTTGCACATTGCTTCCTTTTTGCATTTGTGCCTTCAGAATGGCAGGGTGTGCTCCTGTCGAAATATCGGCGGTGGTCGACGACGTCACCCGTAAGTTATTTGAACATAGTAGTTTTGCTTACATGTTGTTAGTACAAGCACACTCAGCGGAAAGAATAAGAAGGCTGGCCGAAGACAAGCAAAGTAACATTTATCATTCGTAGCGAAAGGGAAAAGTGTTTGACTTAGCTGCTTTCGACGTTGAAACAAAACAACAGATGCACTTGAAAATTTGTGAGCCGACAGGGACCCGAAACCGGATTCTTCGCCACGCGGTGTAAGGCACGCTGTCACCTGTTGATTAATAGTAACCATCGATATTTCTGATGTTGGTTATCCTTGGTTGTGTTGACACTTGTTCTGTGTGTGGTATCTTCCTTGTTTCTCCTCTATGAACGGAGGTATTAAATTTGCTTGCACATTTTTTTTCTTCCCTGCATTTGTGCCTTGAGAATGGCAGGGTGTGCTCCTGTCGAAATATCGGCGGTGTCCGACGACGTCACCCGGCAGCAAACCCGTAAGTTATTTGAACTTTCTAATGTATTGTCTGTAGAGTACAGTGGTTGGAGAAAGGAAGGGAACAAACAGCAAACAGCTTATTATGGGACTAGAGGTGGGGGAGAATGTTGCGTCTTGGTACACTTTACAGCCTTTGCCTCGAGCCAGTCCTTTGCACACCGGCAAAGTCAAAGAAAGGCAGTTTTTAATTTGTCACTGAAAAATACGTGTGAAGTGCCTCAATGCACACGAAGAATGTTATGGGTTTTACTCCCAACAATAGTTACTTGAAATTTAAAGGAATCTTCTACCATTTCAGTATACGTTTTATAGAATTAATTCGACTTCTGGCGCAACTTGACTAAGAAAGGAATCAAATAAATGATAATCAATTGAAACCCTCAACTGCCGACAGATGTTGTTGACATACCTTGACGGGCACAGCTGAAAACGTGTGCCCCGACCGGTACTCGAACCCGGGATCTCCTGCTTACACGGCAGACGCTCTATCCATTTTTTCCGCCTTGTAAATCTCATTTTGTTCGTTTTCGTTCGTTGTATCTGCTCTGTGCGGACGTCGATAGACACCCGTTTCAGTTCGTTGTTGCTCCATTAACTCAGTTTCTTTTTTTATATGTATGTTACAGAGGGCAGCTAGCCCTCTGACCGAACACGCTGAGCTACCGTGCCGGCGACCATCCGAGCGACCGAGGACCCAGATGGACAGATGGATGGCGCGACTGCAGGGACTTATCCCTTGCACGCTTCCCGTGAGACCCACATTCCCAACTGTCCACATTCTACATACGTAATGTTCCTTACAGACACTTTGCCCAGCCACTCGTTACTTGCGCCCACTTAAGTTGACGATTCGCGTAAGAGTTCGGGCAACCTGTGCGCACTCGCACTGACGAAGGTCAATGTCCGGGTAGCCATTTACCTATATAGGAAGATAGTAACTGTTCTCAAAAGAACAGATACCATTGAGGACCCTCTCTAGAACTCTTACGGGAATCGTCAACTTAAGTGGGCGCAAGTAACGAGTGGCTGGGCAAAGTGTCTGTAAGGAACATTACATATGTAGAATGTGGACAGTTGGGAATGTGGGTCTCACGGGAAGCGTGCAAGGGATAAGTCCCTGCAGTCGCGCTATTCATCTGTGTCCTTGGTGGCTGATATGGATAGAGCGCCTGCCATGTAAGCAGGAGATCCCGGGTTCGATTCCCGGTCGGGGCACACATTTTCAGCTGTCCCCGTCAAGGTATGTCAACAACACCTGTCGGCAGCTGAGGGTTTCAATTAGCTATCATTTATTATAGAGACGCTGCACAGTCATCAATGCTATCTGTTCTTTCAAGAACAGTTACTGTCTTCATAAACAAGGGATCGGTTGACGGGACATATTCTGAGACATTAAGGAATCAAGAGTTTAGTTCTGAAGGGAAGTGTGTGTGTGGGGGGAGGGGGAGGGGGGGGGGCGGGTTAGCAATAATAGAGTGAGACAAAGATATGAACACAGTAAACAGGTTCAGAAGGATGTAGACTGCGCTATTTATTCGTAGATGAACAAGGTTGCAGGGGATGGAGTAGCATGGAGAGTTGCATCAAACCAGTCTTCGGATTGAAGACCTCAACAACAGAATTTAATTTCTCAAGCACTACATTTTTTATTTGTGTCTGTGTTCTTGCTGGGGTACGATATGTTCGTATTCCATTTTTAAATGTTAGTACCCAATTTTTATCAAATTACAAAAACTTACTCCAGGAAATTGAGTTTTTTCAAATGTGAAAACATTCGAAGGTAACAACATCGTCGTGTACGTAGGAGCAAATATTCTGTTGAAATCTAAAAGTATTGTTAGCCAACAAAATCTTGTGAGTACTGTATTTAAGAGTCTACCTGTTACATTATTACTCTACTACAAACCAGTAATGAGTAAGAGAAATCAGTTTAAACAGAAGTAATATCAAATATCGGTTAAAAATTAAACACATTTAGGAATAGAAGCTATTGGAAACTCACACAAATTTTCCTTTCCGAGACAGGTAAAGCTCTTAAGACTTTAAAGAAATTCAATTCATGTGCAAGTATCACATGTTCTATGGTAAAAGACGTACTATATGAAGGTGCAACGTGGCGCACGAGTGACGAAGTATGTCTCACCTGCCCACGTGTTATATAAATCTGAAAGTACATAGCATTTTACTCACCATAAGATTCAGTACCTGAAGAATTAACATTATATTCCAAATAGCTTTAATATACTGTTCTGCACGTAAATGTGTAGATGAGGAATATTTACAAATTCTGCACAAAACACATCCTCATGCCTAACAACGAAACTAAAAAATATCTACTTGATTCTAAAACCAGATACCAGATTGGAGTACCGACCAAAAACATAGCGTGTACACTGTCCTCTTGTGCAACACTGTTTCCTATTCAAATATGTGTTCCATTCAATAGCAATCCCTCAAATTGAGGACGGTTCAAAGATAAAGAACACTAATCCTCTCCAAATCATTGAGTTCTTCTTCATAATAATACGAAATATTAAGTGTTAGAGAAAGAAAAGTCACCGGATGAAGATGCCATATTACTGAAATACGCTTAATTCTTGCTTTCTTTATCTTTTTCTCGTCAAAGCATGAGGTCCAGCCCATTGCTGAGCTCGAGTTTTTCCAGCCAGATCGCAGGCAGTCGGAAGTTCGATGGATGGATCGACATTTCGTAATATTTTGGAGGGATTTACCAGTCCCACAGCAGAATTTCAAGCAATGACAACTTAGGTCGGAACTGGAAGCTAGGAGCTACATTTTATATATTTCTGGGGGAATATATCTCAGACCAAAATATTAAGGACTAACGCGCGCGCGCGCGCGCGCTCGTGTGTGTGTGTGTGTGTGTGTGTGTGTGTGTGTGTGTGTGTGTGTGTGTGTGTGCGTGCGTGTAGTTCGGAAATTCATCAACAGTTTCAGTGTACGTGACTGTTAGCTATAGAGAGTAAGGACTTTTATCAGCAGCGCTAAGAAAAAAGTAGTTTCTAGAAGCTGAGCGGGGTTACTCAGACGTGGAGAAAAGTTGAAATCTAGCAACTGTGGAACAGTAAGCGTATATTCTGACTGAATATCAATCTCAACAGGAAATGAGGCCATTAAGGAAATGGAATAGAACTGTTGTTAACATAACACTCTGAAAACTAAAGAATCCAGAACTTGCTGAGTAACCGTATAAGAATATAAAGGCAGCCCCAGGCCTCCCATTTTGTGGGAAGATACAGGGGAACTGGCGGTCTGGGAGAGAATGAAGAGACTGCAGAACGCAGTGAAAGGAAGAATGAAGCGACACGAAGAGACAGTCTCGAAAGAAACTTCGAGGGACTGAAGCAACAATGGCAGGGACTGCGTCACGGTAAGTGTTGCTTTCCACTTTTCAGACTTTTTATTTTATTTGCGCTTTGCAGTTATCAACTAAGATCTTCGTCGCTTGCTTTCATTGTTGGTGCAGGAGCCGAGTTTGGACAGTTCTTCTTGGTAAGATTATGCGTCTGGCAGCTCCGGTTCCACGCGCTTATTCCCGTACTGACGCATAAAGCGTCTCACAGTTGGCAAGTGAAATCTACGGAGGCAGGCTGTGCGTAGCGGACTGTTTTATCCGCTGCATCTTTATGTCTCCTGTAACGTCCTCTGTGCCCAATTAAGGAGACCAGCTCTAGATTCTAGAACGTGGGAACACGAGTTGCTCATTACGCTGTGCAGACCACATAATTCGTCTCTCGCTGTTGGCGTTCTTCCAAACTTGAGCATTTAACAGATGAATAGGGGTGCTAGGTACACACATACTCCCTCCCTCCCTCCCTCCCTCCCTCCCCCTCTCTCTCTCTCTCTCTCTCTCTCTCTCTCTCTCTCTCTCTCTGATGCCACCATTCTGCTGCTTTCAGTTGTTTTGACGAAGGCTAATGGAGCAATAGTGGCTGAATCCGGTTAATGATATGAAATATTTGCGCCAAAGAAAACACTAAACATGCAGTTGTCTTAAGCGATATGTTTCTCAGTATGTGCAGCTACAATGTGCTCCAGTAGCTAGTGACTTTACTTCTTTAAATTAGACTTTACGACTGCTCTAGCTATGAAAGGTGCTTCTAAAATACACTGGCCGACAAAAAAAGTGAAGAACCGTGGACTCATGGTCAGACGTTACTGCGTACACACCTACGTACCAGGGGCGTGCACTTAAATGTTGAGAGACTCAATTCTATTTGACAGGTAAACAGATAGAACGCATGAGTGCAGGTTGTGCTTAGCGGTTGTTACCGGACCTATTAGGGTGTATAAGGGGCGTGAACAGCGTCAGATGGTCAGTGACAGCCACGAAGGACACGGAGCTGTCGCTTACAGTGTTATCAGTACCTGATGACGGTGTTCAAAAACCGCCTCATTGTGGATCTCCATTTTCTGGCTGGTCGGATCCTACAACATCCAGACTTGTGGGCATTCTAATGTGACACACGCCCCATGTTGGAGTGCATGGGACCGTGAGGGCAGACATCTCCTCAAGATTTCGCTCGACACGTCGGGTCACCACGAGGCAGAGTCACCGTACTGCACTACCCCTCCACATCAGCGCCTGGCGTCCGAGAACATGTTGTGGACTCCCTGCAGCGTACTGTTTCTTCATTCCCCACTACTTGTCGCACACTAGCAGAATCCGCAGTGGAGAATTACCGTCCCATGCGTGACCTGCCGTTCCACCACAACACAAACTGCTGCTTATGGAATGGTGCCGCCTCTGGGAAGGATACACTTCTGGTGAATGACGTCGAATTTTGTTCGGCGATGCATAGCAGTTCTGCACCACCACGAGTGACTGTCTGCATAGAGTATGGCGATCAGTGGGGAGAAGCCATCGATTTGACTTCAGGTCACCTCTGGTAGCGGTCGACAGGACTCTGATGGCACAACAGTACGTCACGTACATTCTAAGTCCTCACGTGGCACCTCTCATGCATGATTGTGGCACCATTTTTCAGCAAGGCAATGCTCTCCCACAGAGCACTCGCCTCTATAAACTGGCTGCTTTATGTTGAGGCACGCCAATGGCCAATACGATCCTCAGATGTGTCCTCGACAGAATGTATGTCTGTGTCCGTCTAGGAGGTCAGCTTCGTCCAGGACATCCTGTCCATCTGAGTCAGTGCACGCGCCCAGGCCGCATACCGATAAATAGGCTCGTGTTTCCAAGTTCTGTGTCAACTCGATTCTATTTTGTAATCACTGGAAGGAGAGCACATGCACTCTCAGCCCATGAAGTTTGGTTTCTTAAATGTTCCCCTTCCTAATGCTTAACTTCTTTATGTCAGGCAGTGTATTTAACATTATTTAACTGGCTCCGGAAAGCCCTATCTTTCCAATGTTACAATAGGGCTTATAAATTACATTTTATCTCACAAAGTATTTGAGCTAGGAAGCTGAAATGTTTACAGATTATTTATTGCAGTATTGGCTACAACTTAACACGGGGATTGTTAAAATTTGAATTCAGTTGTTAGAGTAATTTTTTCTATTGTAATGATAATTCACTACTTTTTTGTGCCTTTTAAAAAAATATAAATTCTACAATATACAGGTTTCTGGAAAAGGCTGTGTTAAGTTACGCAGAAGGGGCTGTGTAACATTTCCTGAAAACCTGAAGCAAATTTGTTTGATAGATCCTGATAAAACATGTAATTTGTATGAAAAAATGAAACTTCTGGGAATCCAGCGACAAAGTTTGGATTACCTTTTTAGTGCATTCCAGGTCCACAGGATGGATTACCTTCATCTTCTGCGAACTCTTCCTCCAGATTCCTCTTTGTCCTCCTCATGTTTACTGTGGCTTGTATTTCTTGGCTATTTACAGCCCTGGCAGGAGCCCGAAGACGTTCCTTGCATAAAGCAAGCATCGTTCGTACCATGTAGAAACCTGTCTTCATTCCCATATTTCGAAATACTGGCGCCTTACAACATTGCCATCATTGAAAACAGTAACAGCGTCATACACTCCAAAGTGGAGTGAAGTGTTTCTATTTCAAGAAACACAGTCTTGGGGATTCTTGACCATATAACACTATTTACACTTTAAATGGGGTTTTGAGTTTCCACGAATACACTTTTTCAACAGTTCAGGTGCTGCTAAGTCTCTGAAAATGGGCTTTATCTCCTCCATTACCTCATCAGGCAGGCTGTGTTTATGAAAGCGCATTTCACGAGTTAGCAATCCCTTGTCGCACTTACACCAACTGTAATCATCGGGACTTTTATCGGTTGAAAATGTATGAAGAAAAAGAACCCAGTTAGCCTTTTTCATTTCATCCACACTGTGTGTGTTTTGCCTAATAGCCATTCCATAATAGTTCTGTATTTTGTCAATTATACAGTCAGTTAACCTTCCCTTCCCATCCAACACTTCACCATAGCTGAGTTTTTGCTTTTTATACGAAGCTTTCAGGCACCAAAGTCTTCATCCCATTCGTTTCTGTACGTGTCCAGTACACTCAAATTTCTGCACTCCAACATCATCACTTTACGGCTTCAGTTCTTGAATATGTTTCAAACTTTTAGAATCATCGTCAACAAGATAATTCACATATCGCACTTTATCACACGCAACAGAACTTTGAAATATACTAGCAACACCAGCCACTTCCATTCCTCCACTACTGCCACTGCAGTTAGTTGTGCAATTATTTTAAAGTGTACTTTTTTTGTGGACACCTTATAGTTAGATATTACTGCTGCGTCTAAAACTTTCCCTGTATACATACTGGTGTGCAGATACTACACCATGAAGAGATATGCCCCTGTTCATGTCAGATACCATCGAATGCTGCAGTCAAGTCTCTGTAACCACTGTTTTCTATTATTGCCTCTTCCACAGCATTCTTCATAGATTCTGTACAGATATTTACTACTTGAGACCCTATAATAATCCGTAAACGTGGTTGGAGGATCTGGCAGATTCATCATGTCACAGAAAACTTCACCGGCAGTAGCACCCTTACGAATTTTACTCAAGGCGTTAACAAATCTAATGTTGTGTTCATAGATTCTTCTACCATTTTCTTAATTTGGAGTTGCTGCAACATTGTTCCAAAAGGTGGTCATGTATGAACACTTACCATACATCAGTTCCATTTCACCGGCAAGTCCGACGTGATTTTTGTAGTGTTTCCAGACCGACTCACTACACTGAATACATCTTATACAATTTGCAAAAATTCCGTTGAGAAGTGACAGGTCTAATAATTAAAAACCCAGTAGAAAGAATAAATATTAAAACAATAATAATAAAAAGATTTATATTTTTTCTCCTGACATATAATCCTCTCTATAATAAATCATTACAGAAGAAATATACATAACAAAAGACATAAAAATAAGAGACATTCAATCCAAATACGAGTATTTTATTCACATCTGATTCGCCCATAAAACATTTATACTTTTCACTAACAAAACTTCCTCTGAAAAGTACTTTCTTTCTCACTTCCATTGCAATGGGCAGGTATACGAGCAAGGTGAGGTTCACACACTTGGTTATCGTCGTTATTGTTCTCGGTAATAACACCTACGTTTGGCTTTCCTACATTTCTCCATTTCTTAGAAACCTTCAGAGGATTTCTACTCACTTTACGTTTAACCATGATTATCCTTCAATAAAACAGAGATTTCAATGAACAGAATTCACTACGAATATTTTCAGGATTGCAAAAGAGTAAATAAACGTGAAACAAACGACAATCGAGAGAGCGATATATATCGAACTATCGCAGATTAGCCACAACACTTATTTGTAACACTTATTTTCTCGCACATCACTAAAATTTACATGACGAGCAAGTAGATTCATGAGTACAAAATTTGACAGCAGTTTAACAGGGCCACAGTAGATAACGCCCATTCAGAACGTACTTCAAAAATATTTTAAAAATAGTTGTAGTCTTCTGAACGGAATAAATTATACATCAATTGAAAGGAGAAAGTCTGTAGATTTTTAAAATGCAAAAAAGGAAAAATTGAACTTTTCATGATTTGAAACCTTTCCGTAGCCCCTTACTGGGAAGTCATCGAGTCGGTTGTCCGCTATACTAGTTATCGTAGAATGAAAATAATCTGCAACCCCAGTCGGAACACATTTAACCATGACTGAGCGCCTACTGAGGATTAGGTATGCACTACGCAGAGCTGATGTGGCTTGTGTGTTGCAGAGCTATCAGTTGAATTTCTCGAATACACGACACTAACAGGGCACGTGACTATCATTTTCCATCCACAGTAAGCTGCTTACTGTAAAGAATATTAATCATGAAACATTGTTTCTCTGTTATGTACTTTTTCTCTGTTGTCATTCTGTATTTCGTTAATCTCCAGCACATAGCACAAGGTTCCTAAAATAATTAAATGATGAAATGTTGCGAACCAAAGAGGGGGAAAGGGGAAAAAAGAACGTAAAGAAAGTAATCGGAAATATTTGTTTTTCGCGTAAAAACCATTAACCTAATTAGCAAATATAAATATTTATGAATATTTATGGCAGCGGTCAAAGTTTATTGCAATAAATTTTAATTTGTTAAACTAAAAAAGCTATGAGTTATGTAAATTTCATGAGATGCCGATTAAATATTTACTCGCGCTGGGTTAGAAAATGGTTTTTGTTTTTAACGTCGTATCTGTAGTTACTCAAAATATAAAACTGCTGCAAGGAGATGCAGCATCACAGAAGCATCTGGATTAACACATTATTCGTGTTAAGGAAAATATAGTGAAAGAAGTAATTCATTATCTTTACTATATTTGGTGACGCCGGTGGCTGGTTTTCTTCAGATAAGTGTTGAACTATTTTCCAGTACAGCCCCTCTGGATACCTGTCACATGTGCTGAACAGGTATCTTTACATGAAATTCACTATATCTGAAAGCAAATCTCTTGTTCTAACTTGTTGATGCGTAGGTGTTATATGTTACCTTTGATCTGTCATTGCTATACGTGTAACAAAGTACTACATGATTTCCCCAGATTATGTGAAAGATTCAGTACCTTAATGTTACATGGCATTCATTTAAATGTTTCTTTATGAGATACGCATACAGTAGTTCTCACGGAATTTCTCTCTGAATGCTACATGAATGATGGCTTCGTAATTCAAAATTAATACATCTAATGATGAGAATACGATGCGAAACGTGCAGCACTAATTGACGATCGTTGTACTGTAATTGTACAGCAACTACGATATCAGATATATTCTGCTCTGGCTCATGGTTGTCGTGGGTCGTTCAACCACATCTTAGCTCAGATTTTTGTAGTTTGAAGAGCACATAGTGGAAATATACCCTGTATGATTTTTGTAGCTGCATATGGAATCGAAGGTAAATAAAAGTTACACTGTTCTCGACGAAAAAGTTACGCAACGTAATATTTGAAATTTGACTATTAAATCACTGTACATCTTTGACGATATGTTCTTCATGTAATTAAGTTAAATTAAATCACTGTACATCTTTGACTATATATTCTTCATGTAATTACCTTACCTTCTGATGAAGTCACCCTTAGAGGTGACGAAACCTGGTCGAGGTATATAGAAAATCTATGCAACCAGTTGGCAGATTTTTAAATATTTTTCAAATTTGTGTATACGGTTGCTGCAAACGTCAGCCATGTTCAGAGTTGTTATTTCAGCGATTAAAATATAGAGTTCGCAGTATGAACGAAATTATCAGTAGGCCGTTTCACCCTCTCTGGCCTGGATGCGTGCACTGGTTGGGGTTTCGTAAAGCAGTTCTCTCCTGAGTCAGTCTGGCCCATGACTGTTGCAACCTGGATGCCGGCACCGGGACAGAGCTGACGTCCGGACTGGTTCCACTCATCTCGCTGCCAATGGGAGACCATTAATAGACGCTTGCCGTGTGTGGACGAGCATTGTCTTACTGAAAAATGGCACCAATTTACCGTCGCGAGAGGCGTAACACACGAGGAAGCAGGCTGTCCGTGACGTACAGCTGCCCCTTCCCACTTTCCACGGTCACTGCCAGCCGTGAGCTGAGGTCATGCCAGATGGCTCCTAACACAGAGACGCCTGTACCTCTCCAAAACATTCCGAGGCCGCTGCCGCACTGGAGTAGTGCAGAGCCGGGATTGCTGCACGCGTGGGACGGCCTTTCGCCAGCCCCGCTGCCGCTTGTCTCCGAGCGACGGAGCGAGATGTCGCGGAATGCTGTACGCCGTCCATTAATGATCTCGCTTGCTGCTGCACACGTGGAGGGGTTACGACGTATTTGCTGCGCAATACGGCGATCCTCCTGTGCAGTGGTCGGGCGTGGGCGACGAATATGCCTGCCGTTGCACGGGGTATCGGTCT
Organism: Schistocerca gregaria; assembly: GCF_023897955.1. Classification (NCBI taxonomy): domain Eukaryota; kingdom Metazoa; phylum Arthropoda; class Insecta; order Orthoptera; family Acrididae; genus Schistocerca; species Schistocerca gregaria. The sequence goes on from NC_064927.1 coordinate 508,116,561, forward strand.
CGATTCCCGGCCGGTCGGGGGCTCTCTCCGGCCGGAGACTGGGTGTTAGTGTTGTACTTACCGTCTTATCATCCATCATTCGGGAAGTGCCGAGACTGGAATGGAAAGATTTGGAACTGTTACGGGTGCTGATGAGTCCCAAGCAGTCCAACATCGGACCACTCTCCCATTCGACTGCCCAACAAATGTGGATATTGCTACGAGTCGACCTGCCGGCGAAATGGAGACACACAAAGAGACGCCTTTCAACATCTGTGATGTGCTGATAGCGGTATCTGACATGTGCATGAGGCATCTCGATATTCTTCACAATAACGACTGCACATCTGACCCTACCACGCTTGGTAACACCTTTAAATAAGAACAGCAGTAGTAAAATCTGGTAGCCCTTCTACCTGTCACAGGAAATTGCAGCTCTAATCATTTACATACCCGCCGGTACGTGTTGGAAGTTACATTGACAGTTGGCCTTGCCGTCAGGGTGCGTCACCTTTTTTTCAGGCAGTGTACATGACACATGCCAGCGGCCTTGCCGCAATGGAAACAGCGGTTCTCGTCAAAGCACCGAAATTAAGCGCTGCTATGCTATGCCGAGCGCTGTTGGCAAGCGAGTCGCACTCAGACCCTGTGGGGACAACTGAGGAGCTGCCGTCGCGGCTCCGATCACGAAGACCGGCAACCGCCGGCGGAGAGACGTGCCGACCACGTGACCCTCCCGTGATGCCGGTGGGCTGAGGATCATACAGCGGTTGGTCGGTACCGTTGGGCCTCAAGTCCTGTTCGGACGGAGTTTAATTTAGTTTGCTTTTGTGTACATCATACCCATTTAAATCAACGCTTTTTCGTTATTTTTTGGTGTTTGTTATTAACGCTTGGTCTTATTGGCACAATATGTGCTTATCTGTTATGAGGATTTGGGAAGGAAGCAGTATCTATCGAATGAAACAGAGAGATTTTTTATGTGTAGATTATTCAGAGTAGGCTTTCGCGTTATTGGTTTGCAATTACAACTGAAGTGTTGCAAGTTCACAGTGTATTTCGTTTCCACTACTTGTTTCAACGGAGTGGGGTGACGCAGCGGTTGGCCCACTGGCTTCCCATTCGGGAGGACGACGGTTCAAGCACGCGTCTGACCATCCTGATTCAGATTTTCCGCGATTTCCCTAAATTGCTTCAGGTATATGCCGGGATGGTTCCTTTGAAAGAGCAAGGCCGACTTCTTTCCCCACCCTTCCCTAATCTGGCGGGATCGATGATCTTGCTGTTCGGTCCTGTCCCACAAACCAACCAACCAACTTGTGTCAGAGGTCTAAATCTGCACCATCATATTGGTTGACGTAAATTAACATGTATTGTTTCTACGGCTTTGGGGTAGCCCGTGGCATTGTCATAATATCGTGTTTTGCATCACAAACACTGAGGCGACAAAAGTCATGGGACACCTCCTAATATACTGTCGGATCTCCTTTTGCCCGGCGTACTGCAACAACTCGACATGGCATGCATTCAACGAGTCGTTGGGAGTCCCCTGCAGAAACACTGAGCCATGCTGCCTCTATCGCCGTCCATAATCGCGAAAGTGTTGGGAAGCGTCCGCCGAGTTGGTCTCACCATGAGGCGGTATGCAGATTGTGCATCATGCTAACCCGGAATTATACAAAGAATCTCCCTGCTATGACTCCTATGTGCAATGTCTCACTTTCAATCCCTTGCCCCTGTTGAAGAACAACGCCAGGCGAGGACTCACGCCGCACATATAAGAAGAACCAATTTAATAAAAATAATAATCCCCCAAAAGAATGAGTTGTGAAAAAACTGGTGCCTAATTTTAATTGAAAGCCAGAAATACTCAGCAGAATGAAACAAATTTTTATTAGTACTAGGATTTTACATTAACATCTCAAAATGCGTGATGAGGTGATTCCTCCTGATTGATTAGGGCACACTATACATAAATAAAGATTACATCTAACACAAAAGCACTATTTTTTTATCAGTTTTTAATATGGATTGGCACCTCTCCTGTGTCTGACAAAGCGCATGCGATTCTAGTTCATTTACCTATCAACATGAGAGTTATTGACATACGGAAGAAAACTACACTGTGATCATGCACTCCACTGCACATACGGCCCACAACTGGCCCATCTCAGCAAGTGCGATTTGAATACGGCCGAAGCTGCGGGTATTGACTCTGTGATGGTGTCTGCAGCGTCGAAACCACAGGCGGCCATCTCGTCGTGTCGAGATGTGAATCAGCGTCTTGTTGCAGCTGCGACTGTCCCGCATCATCGCGTAGTGCAAAACTAACGTCCGGGCTGATGGACCAAATACAAAAAATACAAAACTCCACTGTTACTCCACCGCACGGACGGGAGCAAAAGCGACTGCTTCTCTTCGAAGCCAAAACGCCAGTGTCTAATTTCTGTAGCTATCAGCTAGACTTGGCGCTCTGAGGCAAGGGCCATCCAATAGTGACAGTTCGCTTATGAACCACCCAATCACCGCCACTCCTATTCGCTGTCTCGACGCCCAGCGGCTGTCCAATCAGCGTTGCTTTTCGGAGCCGCCCGTCGTCTGACGTCACTGGCCCGGGCGCCACATCGGCGCCATCTTCAGAATTCCTCGTCAGAGGAACTGCGCTGCTCTGCAAAGACGCGCGCCTGATTTATGTGTGGATTGCAATTTTTACATTGGAACGATTACACTCTCTGTGAAGAATGGAATACGGGTAATGATTAAGTCAGTTTTATACGCGGCGTTCTTGGTTCGTCAGACATGTAGATCAAGAATATTTTTGCTTTTCACTTTTTATTAGCATTTATCAATCGCTGTGACAGAAATAGATCTAACAATTAGATTTTGGAACATTGTTTAAGAAAATATTATACATATAAAGTTTAATTTTTGTAATTTTTAGATTCAAATTACTTTATTTCAGAGGAAGCTTAATTATCATTGAAGTTTCGTTAAATGTTATTAAGTCAAATGATATGAGATTGCTATTCAGTGCATTTTACACAGTCATTGATACGTCCCAAAAGTCAATTAATTTTCTATTTATTTAAAACCATTTACAAAAATTATGAACCATAACGAGAACAATCTCCACGGCGTTATCCAATGCGGCGCAGGGAAGTCAAATAGTATACAAAACAGATTATTTCTATAATTAAAAACTTTAGTTTCGAACTAATCAGTTTTTATCGGAGTTCACAGTCATATTTTGTGATAACAATAAGTTTCAGATAGGGCACGATTTTCTTAGAATTCTCGCAGCTAGATTTCTCTATGGTTTCTTGTAGTCGAATGCTGTTACCAGCGCAAGCTATTAGCTGTAAGGCCCGGTACGTGCACCACTGCAAGGCTTAGCGTCTAACAGACAATTTGACATTAAAACACAATCAACATTACAGACCCACTCCCGCTACAATAAACTTAAACAGATTCAAATTGACAGGTCACTGTGCAACGGAGTTAAGGTGCTGGTTTTGTAATTAGCATTCTGGGATATTGCTGTTCATCCTTCTCTTCCTTTTTAAATATGAATCTGATAATGACGGACCCTAAAGTCGTAACAGGTCATGATGCTGTTTGTGCGCCTAGAGACTGAGACTTATAATAAATGATTTCGTAATCAGGTAATACGTTGTAGCTAACACTGCTTAAATTTTATTTAGGCGACGACCGGTTTCATGTTATATACCAGGCCATTTTCAAGTGAAACTTCCTGGCAGATTGAAACTGTGTGTCGGACCGATACTCCAACTCGGGACCTCTGCCTTTTGCGGGCAAGTGCTCTGCCGACTGAGCTACCCAAGCACGACTGTGTTTTAATCTGCCAGGAAGTTTCGTATCAGCGCACACTCGGCTGCAGAGTGAAAATCTCATTCTGGCATTTTCAAATGGCTTACTTCTCCTCAACACAGTTTTCAGTTCCACTCGAAAGCGACCGTTTATAAAGGCTGAAACCGGTGGTGGCCTTAATAAAGTTCTTATTACTGACTGAAGTTGCTCGTCAGTAGTTGCACATACAAATGCGCAATCAACACCCTCAGACTATGGAGGACCTAGCAACACTCACCAAGTTACAAACTTCTCTACTTCATATTTTTGTTCCGACTTTCGTTCTCCTTTGCTATTTATTGTTAGATTACTATTTAACTTTCGTGTGGTTATCACAACTTGCTGTTATAAAAACTTATTTCTTGTGGCAGTGCTGAAAAATTGCATCATTGATTTTAGATCGTTTTATAAACATTAACCAACAAATTACTGCGTCTTAAAAAACTAAATGGAATGTAAATGCTGCAGCTATTGCGAAAGCATCTTCTTAGGAAGAAAAGCGGATCATTACGATTGTTAAGTAAAGCTCCACCATTTGCTTGAAATCATCAATGTAATGTTCTGTTACTGGGATTATTAGAGTACTTGTTACGTTTATTGAGCTGCTCATTAGACGAAATTAGTCTTTGTTTACTGATGATACGGGTATTGTTATCAAGCAGTGGAAATCGACTTAATGATGAAGTAGTTATTTAAATAAAAAACTTCCAAATATAACACGTTTTTAAAAGGGACCAAAAGGTACAAATTAATTTCTTCTTGGCCCACACAGATTCAGTTATTCATGAAAATTCGTGGTTGAGAATTTTTAATTAGCTATGAAAGTACTTGTCGTATTTGAAACGAGAGGTGTAGGGCGCATGCAGTACGTAATTGATGCATGAGTAATTCACTTCTTTACTATTGTCTATTGCACGCGCCCCACATTTTTCGTTTTAAGTTCTATAAGTGTTTTAGTAGCTATTAAAAATTCACAAGCACAAATTTTCGGAACTATTTGAGTGAGGTTAGGAGAAATTACTTTTTTAAGGCTAAATAACAACTACGCAAGTTTTTGTCCTACTGATTTTTGTTTATTTCGAATTAGTTTTTGCTTATTGGGCCATCTTCAGAAAACAAATCACTACCGTCTGTCCGTTTTGAAAACCTTTTATTATTATTAAGCTCTTTACTTAAATAATTATTTTCTGCTTTTTAGTCTTGTGCGTGTCAAGTTTTTCAATCGATTTCACACATTTTAGGAGACTACAGGAAACATGTGGTACATTTAACGAATATTTGACTTTCTCTTCACCTGTGTCAACGAATACATTGGTTCCTCCCACGATTATCTCACGAAAAGACCTCGAAGCTAAAATTTAGAGAGGTCGGCCTCACACGGGGACTTTCCAGCAACCGTTCTTACCATGGAACATTCGCAATTGGAACAGGAAAACGGGGGGGTGGGGGCGGGGAATAGCAGTGGTGGTACACAATGTACCTTCCCCCACACACCAGACTAGATATGGGTCGTTCGCAAACTAACAGGTCCAAAGGAACGGATCACCGAGCTGAACGGAACGAGCGAGGAACGAATTCTAAGGAACGGTCTTTCATAGTTCACCTCGGTTATAGTTGGAGGGAACGGCACGTCGGCCGGTCGCGTTCCCGCCTGTCTCCTCGGTCTCGGTCTCCCTCGGCCGGGACGGGGGCCGTCGTTCTTCTCGTCGCGGTCCCACTGCCGACTGCTCATAGTAAGTTCAATATCGACTTGTTGTCCGTTTCGTTCGCTTCGCATGCCCATTCTAGATGTGTGTCAAACTTGTTTTGAACTCTGCAGTTCTGGTTCTTTTCGTATTCTATTCAGCGTCCACTACCGGTAATTAAAATGTATTATATAATTACCTAAATTACACAAAAATTACTTGGTATGTAATACATACATCTTTTCAGGTAACAAAACGGCGTATCAGCTTACTTCACTATTTCGATAAACAGCAGAAGAAATACTTGTAGTAGAAAGGCAAGATCTTTTCGTTGTTACACACGCAAAGGACGTCGGTACGGCACACACGAGTGGCCATTTTCCGTCTTTTTTCGATCCGAGGTAAAAAGAGCGTGTCCGTTGCTATGGAAGGCAGACCGACTTAACAAACGAATGAAGCCCGCGCTTCGTAATCGAGTGTCTGGTGTCACATTTTGTAAACAAAATATGATAACTCCTACGATATTAGTTCAGTGGTACAGGGTGGCGCACGAAAAATCCTAATCTCTTGTTTAGAAGTTGTTTGCATTAGGTTATTTGTTATTTCTTCACTGCCTAATTATTCCGTGTTTATCCATTCTGCTCGTAGCGGTCAACAAATCGTGCGTAATTGGCAAGTAGTCTGTACTCGGGGCCGGTTTTTCGTGCGCCGCCTTATGTTATTTCCCTGCGATCAGCCACATAACGCTACAATTGGCTAAACGAGATGTTTTACAGAATCACGAAAATTACAAGTGTGCAAGTGTGTGAAAATTCTGTTATGGATAAAAACTCTGTACTCAAGGGGGTGGATGTGGGGGAGGGGGGGGGGGAGGCAAGTGCCCCTTCTTGGCGCCTTCCGTCTTCAGTCACCTATGCTTCTAATTTTCAGTTTTTCATAAAAACCATATACCAAGCATAGTGAACGGTGAACGAGTAAAAATGAGCGGTTCCCGAAAAAGAGCGATCACCAGTGAACTAGTTCCCAAGGATGAACGACTTTGCCCATCTCTACACCAGACACGAAAGCTGGTTTATACTGAATTGCCATCGTGTTATGAGCTATACTGAGAATTTCAAGTCTCTAGCTCATTTTAAAATAATTTGAAATCAGTTGCAAAATTTGTACCTAAAACAGACAAGAAAGCGAGCAAATAAAAAGGTGTTAAAATAGTAAATATTTCACGCAGTTAAATGCTGTTAAAAGTACACTACCTTTCAATATAGGGATCCGCCAACTGCGAAATAATCTTTGTAGAGAGTTACACATCTTGGGTGTGCATATCCACGAAAGCTTTTACGTTGGACATCTATCCCAGTAAGAATATAACTAACTTTGTGGACACAGAATCGAATAAAATTAAGATATATAGCATGTTCTTAGGCGAAAACGAATTTATCGCAGAAAAGGAAACTATTAGGTCGATATGTAATGTTCACAAAAATGCATTTCTTAGGAAGCTTTTAAGGAATTCGATCTTCTAACTACTGCCTCTTTTCTGGTTACGTTAGAATCTGAATGTAACTTTTGGCACAGGAAACACTGAAATACACGTGTGCAGAACACTTTTTTTGCTGCCCATCCACGGGACTAAATTCTTATACACAGCATAGTGTTTACTAATGCAGATTTAAGTTTTTATCCTTCGCAACTGCCTGTAAACCACAGAAAGAAACAGTCAGCACAAACCGGAAAAAAAAGCCGGAAAATGACCGTTTAATTGCAATCCAGGTTACACACGAGACATAATAACGTCAATCGTGAATATTTCGTATAACCCTAGCTTACTTATTTGTTAGATAGTTTAATTAATTTCTTTGCGTGTTTTTGGGTACTTGCATTGTTTAATTCATATATTTCGGGCGTATTATAGTATTTGAGGGTTGTAGCATCGCGCCTTAGTACCTGAATAGTGCAAATTCTCGTAGGCGTCTGTCTTCTGTTTTTGTTGTGAACGGCCAGTGTCGGTTGGCCAGTCAGTGTGCTCCCTGCCGCCGTTGGATAAGCAGCTGCAGCAGCAAGTCGTATAACCCTAGCTTACTTATTTGTTAGATAGTTTAATTAATTTCTTTGCGTGTTTTTGGGTACTTGCATTGTTTAATTCATATATTTCGGGCGTATTATAGTATTTGACAGTTGTAGCATCGCGCTTTAGTGTTTACTTCGTAGATTCTTATTTAAATTGCGTGTGAGTTTCGTATAGGAGGTGCAATTTCGAGTTTTAGTTACTGTAATCGTAAATTCAGCAGATTGTAGCGCAGTCGTTAGGCATTTGTACAGGTTAGTTGATACATTCTTTGCGTGTTCCGCTTGCGTTATCCAGGCACGGACTCGTGTTTCGGTAACTGTTGTTAAACATCGATTAGAATGGACAGGGACTCCGATTTCTGTGTTCGGATGAGGGCTGACTTGGCATCCCTTCGCTCACAGCTGCAATCGGCGCTGACTTCGGTCGCGCAGCTTGAGGCTGTAGCCAATGGGCACCACTGTGGGGAGCCGGACTCGGGTATCACGGGGATGTCAACCTCGTCCCGTCTGTCCCCAGATCGGTCCGCCGCTGTGGTTGCCCCGGTTGCTGCCCGCAGTGGGGCTGAGCCCTCGCCTGTGGTTGATTGGGAGGTCGTTCCAAGGCGTGGCAGGCAGCGAAAGACGTCCCCGGAGGCAGATCAGAAAGCCTCCCCGGTGCGTCTGACAAACCGGTTTCAGGCACTGTCTCTGGCTGAGCCAGATGCAGCCGCCTGCCCTGTTTCAGAGGATCATTCTCAGCCTTCAAGGTCCAGGCAATCGCAGAGGGTGGGCTTACTGGTAGTTGGGAGCTCCAATGTTAGGCGCGTAATGGGGCCCCTTAGGGATACGGCGGCTAAGGAGGGGAAGAAATCCAGTGTGCACTCCGTGTGCATTCCGGGAGGAGTCATTCCTGATGTGGAAAGGGTCCTTCCGGATGCCATGAAGAGCACAGGGTGCAGCCAGCTGCAGGTGGTGGCACATGTCGGCACTAATGACGTGTGTCGCTTTGGATCTGAGGAAATTCTCTCTGGATTCCAGCGGCTATCTGATTTGGTGAAGGCTGCCGGTCTTGCTTACGAGATGAAGGCAGAGCTCACCATCTGCAGCATCGTTGACAGAACCGACTGCGGACCTTTGGTGCAGAGCCGGGTGGAGGGTCTGAATCAGAGGCTCAGACGGTTTTGCGACCGTATTGGCTGCAGATTCCTAGACTTGCCCCATAGGGTGGTGGGGTTTCGGGTTCCGCTGAATAGGTCAGGAGTTCACTACACTCAGCTGGCGGCTACACGGATAGCGGAGGCTGTGTGGCGTGGACTGGGCGGTTTTTTAGGTTAGAAGGCCTCGGGAAAGTGCGGGATGGGCTGCAATGTCAAAGGGTGCTTGGCAATTACAGGACGTGCTTGGATCAAGGAACAGTCGGAATTATAGTTGTAAATTGTTGTAGTTGCGCTGGAAAAGTCCCTGAGCTTCAAGCGCTAATAGAAAGCACAGAAGCTGATATCGTTATAGGTACAGAAAGCTGGCTAAAGCCTGAAATAAGTTCTGCAGAAATTTTTACGAAGTCTCAGACGGTGTTCAGGAAAGATAGATTAGGCAGAATTGGTGGTGGAGTGTTTATGTCTGTCAGTAGTGGTTTATCTTGTAGTGAAGTCGAAGTAGATACTCCGTGCGAATTGGTGTGGGTGGAGGTTATACTTAACAGCCAAATTAAGTTAATAATTGGCTCCTTCTACCGACCCCCAGACTCCGATGATACAGTTGCGGAACAGTTCAGAGAAAGTTTGAGTCTCGTAACAAATAAATACCCCACTCATACGGTTATAGTTGGTGGGGACTTCAACCTACCCTCGGTATGTTGGCAAAAATACTTGTTCAAAACCGGTGGTAGGCAGAAAACGTCTTCCGAGATTGTCCTAAATGCATTCTCCGAATATTATTTCGAGCAGTTAGTCCACGAACCCACGCGAATTGTAAATGGTTGCGAAAACACACTTGACCTCTTGTCCACAAACAATCCAGAGCTGATTGAGAGCATCATGACTGATACAGAGATTAGTGATCACAAGGTCATTGTAGCTAGGCTCAATACCATTTCTTCCAAATCCATCAGAAACAAACGCAAAATAATTTTATTTAAAAAAGCGGATAAAGTGCCACTAGAAGCCTTCCTAAAAGACAATTTCCATTCCTTCCGAACTGACTATGCGAATGTAGACGAGATGTGGCTCAAATTCAAAGATATAGTAGCAACAGCAATAGAGATATTCATACCTCATAAATTGGTAAGAGATGGAACGGATCCCCCGTGGTACACAAAAAAGGTCCGAACGCTGTTGCAGAGACAACGGAAAAAGCATGCGAAGTTCAGAAGAACGCGAAATCCCGAAGATGGGCTAAAATTTACAGACGCGCGAAATTTGGCACGTACTTCGATGCGAGATGCCTTTAATAGGTTCCACAACGAAACATTGTCTCGAAATTTGGTAGAAAATCCGAAGAAATTCTGATCGTATGTAAAGTACACAAGCGGCAAGACGCAGTCAATACCTTCGCTGCGCAGTGCCGATGGTACTGTTATCGACGACTGTGCCGCTAAAGCGGAGTTATTGAACGCAGTTTTCCGAAATTCCTTCACCAGGGAAGACGAATGGAATATTCCAGAATTTGAAACACGAACATCTGCTAGCATGAGTTTCTTAGAAGTAGATACCTTAGGGGTTGCGAAGCAACTCAAATCGCTTGATACGGGCAAGTCTTAAGGTCCAGATTGTATACCGATTAGGTTCCTTTCAGATTACGCTGATACTATAGCTCCCTACTTAGCACTCATATACAACCGCTCGCTCACCGATAGATCTGTACCTACAGATTGGAAAATTGCGCAGGTCGCACCAGTGTTCAAGAAGGGTAGTAGGAGTAATCCATTTAACTACAGACCTATATCATTGACGTCGGTTTGCAGTAGGGTTTTGGAGCATATACTGTATTCAAACATTATGAATCACCTCGAAGGGAACGATCTATTGACACGTAATCAGCATGGCTTCAGAAAACATCGCTCTTGTGCGACTGGATTCGTGATTTCCTGTCAGGAAGGTCGCAGTTCGTAGTAATAGACGGCAAATCATCGAGTAAAACTGAAGTGATATCAGGTGTTCCCCAGGGAAGCGTCCTGGGACCTCTACTGTTCCTGATCTATATAAATGACCTGGGTGACAATCTGAGCAGTTCTCTTAGACTGTTCGCAGATGATGCTGTAATTTACCGTCTAGTAAGGTCATCCGAAGACCAGTATCAGCTGCAAATCGATTTAGAAAAGATTGCTGTATGGTGTGTCAGGTGGCAGTTGACGCTAAATAACGAAAAGTGTGAGATGATCCACATGAGTTCCAAAAGAAATCCGTTGGAATTCGATTACTCGATAAATAGTACAATTCTCAAGGCTGTCAATTCAACTAAGTACCTGGGTGTTAAAATTACGAACAACTTCAGTTGGAAGGACCACATAGATAATATTGTCGGGAAGGCGAGCCAAAGGTTGCGTTTCATTGGCAGGACACTTAGAAGATGCAACAAGTCCACTAAAGAGACAGCTTACACTACACTCGTTCGTCCTCTGTTAGAATATTGCTGCGCGGTGTGGGATCCTTACCAAGTGGGATTGACGGAGGACATCGAAAGGGTGCAAAGAAGGGCAGCTCGTTTTGTATTATCGCGTTATAGGGGAGAGAGTGTGGCAGATATGATACACGAGTTGGGATGGAAGTCATTACAGCATAGACGTTTTTCGTCGCGGCGAGACCTTTTTACGAAATTTCAGTCACCAACTTTCTCTTCCGAATGCAAAAATATTTTGTTGAGCCCAACCTACATAGGTAGGAATGATCATCAAAATAAAATAAGAGAAATCAGAGCTCGAACAGAAAGGTTTAGGTGTTCGTTTTTCCCGCTCACTGTTCGGGAGTGGAATAGTAGAGAGATAGTATGATTGTGGTTCGATGAACCCTCTGCCAAACACTTAAATGTGAATTACAGAGTAGTCATGTAGATGTAGATGTAGAATATGTAACCAACTGTCCTGCTGTATTACAACAGTTACCTGATGAGGCGACCATTTTTTACTCTGTCAACGTCTTTGGTTTCGCACTTGTTAGTGGAAGAAAATCTGCAAAGAAAGTTCCTACGAGCTCTGGCGATGGAAAGCTGTTTTAATTCGGCTACAACACAACGCTTGCTGCTCACCTACTTCCCAAGTAATTAACTTAATCTGAAACGTAATTGTCTTGTTGGAGTTGGAAGCACTTGTTGACTTTTTTTACGTATTTGCTAATTAAATTCAGGTTTATAAAACTCTGACTTCTGCAGAACACAATGTATTTCGTTCTCTACACACCCAAACATGTTCCCACAAATGTGTGTTATCTTCTGTGGGTCTCGATTTCTTTCTGTAAAAAAATACATTTTAGTAAGTTCATGGCTGTTTTTCTATTTTAGGCCTAAAACTATAACATGTGCGTCTTTCTATTTTGTTTCGACTGCCCACCTGAAACCATTTCTAGAGACACACACTACACTGTAATGGAAATCGGATACACGTGTATGCTGCATCATGCGCTGTAGTTGCTTCGTATATTACAGATGCGTCATAGCATGAACGGCGACGTTAGTTCACCGCACCCCGTACAGATGGCCCTGCGGGCCGCTCGTCATGTCCCCTGTACACTTTCTCCAGCGCGGAGAGTGAAACTCATTGGCAGAAGACTCTTTTGAGTGCTTTCGCTGGTCGCTGCCGGCCACCTGTTTCCGTAATGATGACTGTCTGCACGTTCGCTGTCCAGTACACGCTCCCTTGTTCATTAAGAGTGAGTAATCACAACAAGCGAAGTCCGTGACAAGTATCTTACTTTCAGTCCTTTGAACATAGCTGTCTGTGATGACTCACTATGCTTTTTCAGTTTCCTAAATACGGAAGCTATTAGTGCTCTCAAAAATTTTTTTTAAATGATATGTCTTCTAAGCCTCAGGCAGTTTCCAGTGACATGATTTCTTACAATCACAAAAAATACAAAATGGTGCTTTGATCACAATAAAGAACATAATTACACAATATGTTTTTCCAGTTTTTTAAAAATTTTCTTCTGTTTTTGCACGATGCGAATGAGAGAGTCCGTAGGAAAAACATGGTCGTATAAACTTGGAGCTCAGTTTTCAAAGCGGTTGTGAGGACTGTTAACGATACTTTTGCTGTCTAAATATTGTGCACATGCTTATGGTTTCTTTAAATGCAGCTATGACAGACGTTTTATAGCTTTCTCCAGCATACATAACTGTCTTCGTTGTTGCTGCATTAGGACCTGTAGAGTAATGATAACTTACCTGATGCCCATGGCGGGAGAATTGTTTCGCAACGACTCACAGTGTAACCTGTAAAATATTCGTGTTTATCTCGTTAAATTTCTTTATTTGTGATAAAATTAGAATACGGAATCAGTTTGCATTCGATTCATTCAACACTGTGACACTTCGCAGTTTGCTATATACAGTGTAAGCTTATCGCCCCGCTGCTTCGCACACTTTTTTTTTTCTTTAATCAAATTTTTATTTTGCTCACTGATTGCAACGTCTTATAAGCATTTCACGCCAATTAAAGCCATAAAAGCATGGACTTTTCTGGTTCTGCTGATGACAAAAAGGCGATTCTGTTAGCTGCGGTCCAAGGTTTTTGTTAATCATGCATTTTGCGTTCTTGCGATGATATTTCCATAGAAATTTTCATCTGCTGACATATTTCTTTATATTTAACCGAGAAATGAAATATCAATTTTCATAGGTTTAACTTCAAAAATTTTTCAATATAACGAAATAGTTTCTTAAAAGTTTTCAGACCCTGTTTCTCACCCTTCGGGATTGAATTTCCAAAAACACTGACACACCTATTTCTATATTTGTAACCGAGAAGTCCAATACCAGTTTTCATACATGTAGCTTTAAAAATACTTTAATAATTATTTATTTCCAAAAAAAACCTTTTACCCACTATGTCACACTTATAGGTGTTAAATTTCCAGAAACGTGAACAAGTGTTTTTCTGATCGAGGAACTTTATGCCAGTTTTTCGTAGGTCTAACTTCAAAATTGCATTAATATGACATATTTTAAAAAAAAAAAACTTTCATCCTCAATTTAACCCCTAAGTTGTAGCATTTCGTAAAATCACTCCTCAAACGACGCCTATAGTGTAAGATGAACACCATCTGCAAATTTCAAGTTTCTCTCCTTCGTGGTTTGGGCTGGGCGTTGATGAGTGAGTGAGTGTGTGAGTGAGTGAGTCGTCGGGACATTGCCGTGTATACAGTGATATAAATTACTAACCCTACTTGGCTATTGCACTGAAGCAGTTGTTCTGACGCTGTCAATTAACTTGTGAAAGAAATATGTTTACCAGTGCTTATTTTTTCCTCTATTAATTTAATCCATTCTTTAAGTAGTGCTGCATCTGAAAAAATCTTACGGAGAAAATGTGGTTTCTGAACTTTCTTGTATTAAGTCTCAAATAATTGCAGACTTTGACAACAGAGAAAAAACTGCGTGTTGGCGTTAAGCGCTTTTTTCAACCGAGGCCACGTAGTTTTCAAAATTCCTGTGTAACACCGCTTCTCAGGTGCTTCCACTCTCTTATGTTCCGGTCTTCTTACAGTCTATGTTTCACTACCATAAAATTTTGTGCTCCAAACGTACATACTCAGAAATTTATTCCTCAGATTAAGGACTATGTGTTCAACAAGTAAATGTGCTACAATCTAAAATCGGTGTTGTTTATCAACTCGAGCACAGATGTTTATTCTCTAAATCTACAGTCCAAAGTTTCAAAATATGTGCGATTACTGAACAGTATTTGCACCATTCTCTGTTATATACGAGTAGGCAGGATGCATTACCTGTACCTATCAAAAAGACTTGTTCAGCCCTAATAGAATGCACCGTTCATACAATATGAGAACTTTTAGTTGTATTTTCAAATCAGTCATCTCTGCGTTTTAATGTGTATACTGCAAATTATTACCTGGAGTTTGGTTTTGTACCTGTCAGACATGAAAATGTGTCAGAGTTATAGTAAACCAAGGTCTTAGACTATATCATTTTCCTGCTTGACAAATAGCAAAATAGTTATTAAAAAGCGGTTGCAGTATGTTGAATCTAGAGTTCATAGCAACAGTAAAGCGTTCCACGCAGTATCCTTTATTTCTAGAAACCAGTGCGGAGGTGATTGGTTTAACCTTTTAATCAGTCGACATGTGGATGTGAGTTTGTACTTTGTGGTATATTGTTTTAAAAGCAGTAAACACCGACAGTTGGATTGTTTCTTTTCTTCGTTGTAAATTCGCGCGTACAGTAATTTTTCCCAGAGTGAATATCTTAGATAAGAGAGAGTACCAGCTCGTGGTTGGCAGCATGTAAACTTTGAAGACAGACGTCGGGGGCGTAGACTGGTCGTGGCCGTGTAACATACCTCACCCTTAGAGTGGTACTTTCACAGGACGTACCAGAATGCTCAGAAGTGGGTAAGTGAAACCATTGCAGTGGACATGTTACGCAGAATGATGAAGGTACTTTTTATGAGCCCTAAAATGTAAATGGAAGGTTGTCAGCATATTTATACTTGGATTGAAAATAGCTTTGTGAAAGACGTTAGAGCGAATCGAGTGGTATGGACCGACGGCAAGGGGATCGTAGATCAAGCCAGCTGTACGCCGGCAACACTGAAGCTTGCCAGTCAGGAAGTTATTGTATTCGGGCTATAGTAAACTATGCTTTTTAATGTCCTACATGATATCACTAAAATTTGGATGTGGAAGAGAATATCAGAGCGAGCTGGACTCACGAGAAAAAAATTATGTGAGAAATGCAGTTGCCTCTAACTACAGTGAAATTCTTTTCATTTTATTGTACCACGAGCGATATGGAGGCATCATCAGTCTCATCAGCAAATGTACCTGATACATACACATAACATTCTGCCACTTCGTGAGTGATGCTGTGGGTCCCCAGTTTGCAGTGCACCTTAGTGATGTCAGTAGGACACGGTGCTAAGACGAACACTCCACACATCTGCCCAAAGTACCATAAGCGTATCGGATACATCTGATGATCAGCGCAGAAGCTTGTAAACCGATAGTGGCGTAGTGAAGTGAAGAACAGTTAATTACATTGTGAGACGATTTGGATTTTTTTCCCTACTTAATCATATGACTGTGTCCCAATAATTTCATTAACGGTGGAAAGTTTGAATACACAAGTCAGGAAGTATTGGAGGAGGAGGAGAAGGGGGGGAGGGGGGGAGAGAAAACCAAGAGTCAAAGCGAAGTGATGTAAATTTCAGATTCAGTAGGATGTGATGACGACTTTGAAAGACAAGGCAGGTCGCAACATGTGGTACAAGTAGATGGCGGGTAGAACAATGCTTATAATATATCCGTTCTAAGCGTACCCAAGTATACGGATATAGATAGGACCGCCAATACAGGAGGAGTAAGTAGTTTGCTATCAAAAGAAAGCGAAATGAAGATAAATCTTTTTTTGAGAGGGGACTGGCGCAACAGTAATGGGATTCCGTTGTTAAGCCAGCGACTCTGCAGCCGCCGGAACAACAGTGCTGAGGCGCGGTGGCTGGCGGAGGGCGCTGCCTGCGCGCCGTGCCCTATCTCGCCGGGCGCCCTCCGCTCCCCGCGCCTCCCACAGCCGGCCCTTTCATTCCGCGCCACACCCTGCTCACCCCGAGCACGCCCCTCTCGCGCCTTCTGTCGAGTCGCTTTCAGACCTGCGAACTGTTCCGTGCCCGGGAGATTCCTTTAAAAATGCCTCCGTCTATTTGTGCGCTGAGTATCTCATTGTACAAGCTGTCACCAGTGTTGCTTAAAATAAATCACTGTTGGCCTCCCACTTTACTGAATTTTCCTGTTTTGAGATTATTGAAGAGCGATCTGTTGTAATTGTGAAAAACCAGTCAGCAGCCAAGACCGTATATTATATTTCTTTCTTTAGCCGGTTTCAGCACTTTCCTGTCATCTTCAGGTCGTAAAAGTTTTGTTGTAAAACATGTCCGTTTTACCCTGAACCTCACGGAGAAGACGTCAAGTGGATAAAAACCAGTTTAGCTATGACAAAACTTTATAGCGCTGGTTTTTTTTTCACTTGACGTCTCGTGCTTCAGCTTCAGGGTAAAACGAACTTTTTTTTAAAACAAAATGTTTAAGACTAGAAGAGGAGAGCAAAGTCTGATGAAACCGTTTGCCTTAAATAAAGAAATATTACATGCGATCATGGCTGTTGAATCGTTTTTTAGTCCCAGTTTGCATTACACAGCTTTTTACAGCTCAGTTATTTTCCATACTTCCCTCTCTTCATTGATACACCACTGAAATATTTCTGTGAAATATACACACAAAACACAAACGCAAAGAAGTATAAAACTAATCCTATAGTTCATCACTGTCTTCATCGTCATATCGTCTGTTTGACATCCTCTAGACTTCTTAATTTACACTGAGGTGACAAAAGTCATGCGATGTCTTTCAATATTGAGTTGTACCTACTTCTGGCCGGCGTAATGCAGCAACTCGATATGGCGTGGACTCAATAAATCTGTGGAAGCTCGCTGGAGAAATATTGAGCCTTACTGCCTTTATAGCTGGCCATAATTTCGAAAGTTTTGCCCCTGCAGGATTTTTTGCACGAACTGACCTCTCGATTACCTACCATAAGTGTTCGATGGTGCTCATTTAGAGTGATCTGAGTGGCCAAATCTTTCGCTCGAATCTTCTGAAATATTCTTCTAACCAATCGCGAACAATTAGACGGCGCATTGTCATTGAAACATTAAATCCACGAATGGCTGCAAATGGTCTCCAGGCAGCCGAAAAAAATCATTTCCACTCAGTGATCGGTTCAGCTGGACCAGAGGACCCAGTCTGTTCCACGTAAACACAGCGCACACCATTATGGAGCCACCACCAGCTTGCACGGTGCCTTGTTGACAACTTGGACCCGCGGCTTCCTGGGCTCTGCGGCACACTCTCACACCATACCATCAGCCTCATCAACTGAAATCGAGACTCATCTGACCAGGCCAGGGTGTCCCAATCGTCTACGATCCAAGCGATATGTTCGCGAGCACACGATGGGTGCTGCAGGCGATGTCTTGCTGTTAGCGAAGGCATTCGAGTCGGGCGTTTGCTGCCACAGCCCATTAAAGCCAAATTTCGCCGCACCGTCCTAACGGATACGTTCGCCGTACTTCCCACGTTGATCTCTGCGGTCATTTCACCTTGAGTTGTTTGTTTGTTGCACTGAAAAATCTACGCAAACATTGCAGCTTTCGGTCGGTAAGTGAAGGTAGTAGACAGCTGCATTGTCCGTGATGAAAGGTAATGCCAGAAATTTGGTATTCCCAGCACGGTCTTGACACATTGCATCTCGCGATATCGAATTCTCTAACGATTTCCGAAATAAAATGTTCTCTGCGTCCAGCTCCAACTACCAGAGTTCCAAATCCTTCAGTTCCCGTCATGCGACGAGAAACCTTCCCACACGAATCACCTGAGTACAAATGACAGCTCCGCCACTGCATTGCCCTTGTACACATTGTGTACGTCATACTACCGCTATCTGCATTTGCGCATCTCTCTATCCCAAGACTTTTGTCACCTCAGTGTATTTGATATTCACTGCTGGAAAAAGGCGGCCTTTAAACTTTTCCATATACCTCGTGCTTCAGCGATACACGACTGGATCACACCATTGTTGGCAACCTGTGCACTTCTAACACATGACTTAGTTATCTGCTGAGGGCAACGGCAGCTGCAGTCGCCGTTCGTATACAGCTGAAAGCGGTTGTTAGATCCCCACTCCAAGGGAGTGCCTCGAGAGGTCAGCAGGGCGTGTTTTCTTCTACTGAACTAGAGCGCGCGCACACACACACACACACATACTATCTCTCTTTCTCTTACATATTACACGTACACCTCTTCATTTTTTTAAATTAAGTTTTTTGACAGCCTGCCAAACCAGGGGCTCACAGCACCACTTTCGAGTCGGCACCTTTAGTGGGTGGCCTCGAATTAGTATGTTACTTGTCGGGTACATCTGATGATGAGACTAGAAGTCTCGATACCGATCACGGTTTAATAAAATGAGCGGAATTTAATTGCAGTCTGAGTCAATTTCTTTTCTATCCTAATTTGTTTTTCACTGAGGCCTGATCGTTATGGTACTGCGTTCCAAATAAAAATTTCACTCTCATCAGGTGAGACATTGAATAGCATAACAGATTAAAGCTCGTATAAGATAAGTTTGTGACTGACACATTGGATCAAACTTGCCGGCGTACAGCCAGCCTGGAACCTGGATCGGTATGCCGCTCGCACATACCATTCGACTCGCTTAAACGTCATTCACAAAGGTATCTTAAAAGTTGTACTGCACCTGAGACTGTGTAAGTGTAAAATCTGTAAAATACAACGATCGCTAGAAAATCTTGAAAATAGAATAAGCACGAAAACTCGAAAATAATTCCACAGTAATGATTAAGAGTTAAAAATTCTGGGTTTTTCATTTTATCTTACCAACATAATAATCGGCAAAAGTAGTATTTAACGTCCCGTCGATCGTAAGGTTTTCAAAGACGGAGCACAAGCAATGTTGGAGACAGTATGCGAAAGGAAATCAGCCGAGCAATTTTCAGAGCCCGTCACCAATGCACGATGTATGTTTATCTTCCAAGAGGCGAAACCATGGAACAGCTAGAGTGGCCATCTTTCTTCATGTTCCTCTACACTGTTCGATCCGTAGCATTTTGGGAGACAACTTAGGGACAGTTCATTGTAGCGTACTTAGAACCAAGAAC
The DNA here is from genome assembly GCF_023897955.1 of Schistocerca gregaria. Classification (NCBI taxonomy): domain Eukaryota; kingdom Metazoa; phylum Arthropoda; class Insecta; order Orthoptera; family Acrididae; genus Schistocerca; species Schistocerca gregaria. The sequence continues at coordinate 508,136,040 of NC_064927.1, forward strand.
ATATTGTAACTTGGGGACTTCACATCATATCATGCTATAGGATTTTTAAAAAAATAATAAAACGAGATTGGAAATAAGACCAGTACATCACATTCTCACATCTACCTCCTCGTTGTATATCCTAGTGCTTTATTGCTTTGCCTTGCCTTTCTGTGGATCGGACACTTACCTGCACTGCTTTGATGCTAAAGTTCTTTCCTCGTCTATGTGTTTTATGGGTGAAATATGATGCTGCTATTAGCTCTCTCGTCCTCAATTAACATGTATCTGGCGGCCAATCTTAACATCACCAGATTACACTCGTCATTTTCGAGAGAATCACCTGCCCTCTCTCTGACATTGCAGAGGGCCAGAGGATTTAATGCAGTGGCAAGTGCGGTGACCAGGTATCAACCGGCATCATATATATACGGTGTTTAGGAATATTCTGAAGTTGTACGGGTGTTGCAGGGTATGGTATGCTGAGAAATAATTGTTAAGAAAAAAATTTGTTGCGTTGCGCCGTTTCCGAGTTAATTGGCATTGAAGTTAGCGGAACAGGCCGCTGCACGCGCATATCCAGGAATGGTGTCGCCAAGCTTGTTCTTCAATTGGTTTCTTAAAATCGTACAGTGTTTGTTAGACCGTCAGTGAGGGAGCACTGCGTGTTCCTGCTGCCAATAAGGCGAGTACACCATTTGTTCAAATGACTCTGAGCACTATGGGACTTAACTTCAGTGGTCATCAGTCCCCTAGAACTTAGAAGTACTTAAACCTAACTAACCTAAGGACATCACACACATCCATGCCCAAGTCAGGATTCGAACCTGCGAACGTAGCGGTCGCGCGGCTCCGGACTGAGCGCCTCGAACCACTAGACCACTGCGGTCGGCCATTTGTTTATTACATCTTAACGAGTTTCAAACAGGAACGAGTTCAGAAATGGATAGTTACTGTGATTGCTGTGTACAGATGCGAGCTGAGTTGATGAACCTTCACTCACAGCTCCAGGCAGTGTTGGCTTCTGTCACACAGCTTGAGGCTGCTGCCCAGGGGCATCACTGTGGGGGATCGGACGCAGGGATGCGAGGGACGTCGAGCACGACCGACGTGTCCCTCGATCGATCGACTACCTTGGCCGCCCCAGGTACTGCCTGCACTGAGGTTGACCCTCACCCGTGGTCGAGTGGGAGATCATTCCAAAGTCTGGCAGGTGGTGAAAGACTTTCCATGGGGCCCATCGTAGGGCCTTCCAGTTCGTTTGACGAACAGGTTTCGGGCATTATCTATGGCCGACGAAGTCTCTGAGCCAGATGCAGTCGTCCATCCTGTTCCAGAGGAAGCTTCTCGGCCAGGAACGTCTGGGCATTCACAGAGGGTGGGTTTGCTGGTCGTTGGGAGCTGCAACGTAAGGCGCTCAGTGGGGCCCCTTAGGAACATGGCTGCCAAGGAGGGGAAGGAAGCCAGTGTGCACCCCGTGTGCATACCGGGGGGTGTCATTCCGGATGTGGAAAGGATGCTTCCGGATGCCATGCAGAGTACAGGGTACAGCCAAGTGCAGTTGGTAGCCCATGTCTGCACGAATGACGTGTGTCGATTTGCTCGGGCAGCTAGCGGAAATGGTAAAGGCTGCCAGTCTTGCTTCCAAGATTAAGGTGGAGCTCACCATCTGAAGCATCGTCGACAGAACCGACTGTGGTCCTTTGGTGGAGAGCCGAGTGGAGGGTCTGAATCACAGGCTCAGGCGGTTCTGTGACGGTGTAGGCTGCAGATTCCTTGACTTGCACCATCGGGTGGTGGGTTTCCGGGTTTTGCTTAATAGATCAGGAGTCCACTACACACAGGAAGCGGCTACACGGGTAGTGGGGGCTGTGTGCAAGGGATTGGGAAGTTTTTTAGGTTAGAGGGTCTCAGGAAACCACAGAAAGGGCGTCCGTCTAAAAGGGGGCAGCTAAAACACAGTAAGGTAGTTGAGAAACGTTCAGCATTGTAGCTGTAAATTGTCGTATCCGTGTTGGGGAATAACCAGTGCTCCAAACCCTGAAGCTCAAATCGTTACAGGTACCGAAAGGTGGCTAAAGCCGGAAATAAGTTAAGGCGAAATTTTGTCAAACGATCGAACAGTGTTCAGGAAGGATAGATCAAACATAGTTGGTGATGGAGTATTTATTTCTGTTTTGCCTTGTAGTGAAACTGAAGTAGATGGTTCCTGCCAAATAGTATGGGTAGAGGTTATACTTGACAATCGGACTAAACTATTAATTGGATCGTTGTACCGACCCCCCGACTCAGAAGATATAGTTGGCGAACAGTGCAAAGAAAACTTGAGTCTCATTTCCAATCTACCCTGGATATGCTGGAAAAATTACAGGCATAAAACGTCATCCGAAATTGTACTGAATGGTTTCTCAGAAAATTATTTTGAACAATTAGTTCATGAGCGTACTCGAATCTTAAATGGTTGCGAAAGCATACTTGACCTCTTAGCAACAAATAATCCCAGACAAACACTGAGTGTGGTGACGAATACAGGGGTTAGCGACTACAAGGCAGTTGCTGCTAGGCTGTATACCCTAACACCCACAAAATCAAAAAGAAACGCAAAGTACATATATTTAAAAACGCTGATAAAAAAGCTCTTAACGTCTTTTAAACAGACGGTCTCCACTCCTTCCGATCTGATCACGTAAGCGTAGAAAAGATGTGGAATGATTTTAAAGAGATAGTATCGACGATACTTGAGAGATATATACCACATAAATTAATAAATGATGATACTGATCCCCAATGGTACACAAAACGAGTCAGATCGCTGTTGCAGAAGCAACGAAAAAAGCTTACCTAATTTAAAAGGACGCAAAATCCCGAAGATTGGCGAAGTTTTGCAGAAATTCGAAATATAACGTGTGCTTCAATGCGAGATGCTTTTAATAATTTCCACAACGAAACTCTGTCTCGGAATCTGGCAGAAAACCCAAAGAGATTCTGGTCATATATGAAGAACACCAGTGGAAAGGCGCAATCAATAGTTACACTGCGCGGTGACATCGGTGAAGTCATTGATGACAATGCCACCAAAGCAGAGTTATTAAACACGGTTTTCCGAAACTCCTTCACCAAAGAAGAAGAAGTAAATATTCCCCCGAATTCCAATCAAAAACAACTGTGAAAATGAGAAACATAGAAGTAGATATCCTCGGTGTAGCAAAGCAGCTCAAATCACTTAATAAAGGGAAGGTTTTCGGTCCAGATGGCATACCAGTCAGGTTCCTCTCAGAGTATGCTGATACAATAGCTCCATATATAATAATTATATACAACCGCTCGCTCACAGAAAGTTCCGTACCTAAGGACTGGAAAACTGCTCAGTCACGCCAATACCCAAAAAGGGAAATAGGAGTGATCCGCTGAATTTCAGACCCATATCACTAACGTCGATTTGCAGTAGGGTTTTGGAACATATACTGTATTCGAACATTATGAAGTACCTCGGAGAAAACGATTGATTGACACATAGTCAGCACGGATTCAGAAAATATCGTTCTTGCGGAACGCAACTAGATCTTTATACTATTGAAGTGATGAGTGCTATCGACAGGGGATGTCAAATTGATTCCATATTTTTAGATTTTCAGAAGGCTTTCGACACCGTTCCTCACAAGCGTCTTCTAAGCAAACTGTATGCCTATGTAATATCGCCGAAGTTGTGTAACTGGATTCGTGATTTCCTGTCAGAAAGGTCACATTTCGTAGTAATAGACGGAAAGTGTTGCAAGGGCAACAGTCTGGATGATTGACTGATCTGGCCTTGTAACAATAACCAAAACGGCCTTGCTGTGCTGGTACTGCAAACGACGGAAAGCAAGGCGAAACTACGGCCGTAATTTTTCCCGAGGGCATGCAGCTTTAAACAGAGTTTCAGGGAGAGCATAAGGGAACAATTGACAGAAATGGGGGAAAGAAATACAGTACAAGAAGAATGGGTAGCTTTGAGGAATGAAGTAGTGAAGGCAGCAGAGGATCAAGTAGGTAAAAAGACGAGGGCTAGTAGAAATCCTTGGGTAACAGAAGAAATATTGAATTTAATTGATGAAAGGAGCAAATATAAAAATGCAGTAAATGATGCAGGCAAAAAGGAATACAAACGTCTAAAAAATGAGATCGACAGGAAGTGCAAAATGGCTGAGCAGGGATGGCTAGAGGACAAATGTAAGGATGTAGAGGCTTATCACACTAGGGGTAAGATAGATACTGCCTACAGGAAAATTAAAGAGACCTTTGGAGAAAAGAGAACCACTTGTATGAATATCAAGAGCTAGATGGTAACCCAGTTCTAAGCAAAGAAGGGAAGGCAGAAAGGTGGAAGGAGTATATAGAGGGTCTATACAATGGCGATGTACTTGAGGACAATATTATAGAAATGGAAGAGAATGTAGATGAAGATGAAATGGGAGATACGATACTGCGTGAAGAGTTTGACAGAGCACTGAAAGACTTGAGTCGAAAACAAGGCCCCCGGAGTAGACAACATTCCATTGGAACTACTGACGGCCTTGGGAGATCCAGTCCTGACAAAACTGTACCATTTGGTGAGCAAGATGTATGAAACAGGCGAAATACCCGCAGACTTCAAGAAGAATTTAATAATTCCAATCCCAAAGAAAGCAGGTGTTGACAGATGTGAAAATTTCCGAACAGTCAGTTTAATAAGCCACAGCTGCAAAATACTAATTCGAATTCTTTACAGACGAATGGAAAAACTAGTAGAAGCCGACCTCGGGGAAGATCAGTTTGGATTCCGTAGAAATACTGGAACACGTGAGGCAATACTGACCTTACGACTTATCTTAGAAGAAAGATTAAGGAAAGGCAAACCTACGTTTCTAGCATTTGTAGACTTAAAGAAAGCTTTTGACAATGTTGACTGGAATACTCTCTTTCAAATTCTAAAGGTGGCAGGGGTAAAATACAGGGAGTGAAAGGCTATTTACAATTTGTACAGAAACCAGATGGCAGTTATAATAGTTGAGGGGCACGAAAGGGAAGCAGTGGTTGGGAAGGGAGTAAGACAGGGTTGCAGCCTCTCCCCGATGTTATTCAATCTGTATATTGAGCAAGCAGTAAAGGAAACAAAATAAAAATTCGGAGTAGGTATTAAAATCCATGGAGAAGAAATAAAAACTTTGAGGTTCGCCAATGACATTGTAATTCTGTCAGAGACAGCAAAGGACTTGGAAGAGCAATTGAACAGGAATGGAGAGTGTCTTGAAAGGAGGATATAAGATGAACATCAACAAAAGCAAAACGAGAATAATGGAATGTAGTCGAATTAAGTCGGGTGATGCTGAGCGAATTAGATTAGGAAATGAGACACATAAAGTAGTAAAGGAGTTTTGCTATTTGGGGAGCTAAATAACTGATGATGGTCGAAGTAGAGAGGATATAAAATGTAGACTGGCAATGGCAAGGAAAGCGTTTCTGAAGAAGAGAAATTTGTTAACATCGAGTATAGATTTAAGTGTCAGGAAGTCATTTCTGAAAGTATTTGTATGGAGTGTAGCCATGTATGGAAGTAATCATGGACGATAAATAGTCTGGACAAGAAGAGAATAGAAGCTTTCGAAATGTGGTGCTACAGAAGAATGCTGAAGATTAGATGGGTAGATCACATAACTAATGAGGAAGTATTGAATAGGATTGGGGAGAAGAGAAGTTTGTGGCACAACTTGACCAGAAGAAGGGATGACATGGTAGGACATGTTCTGAGGCATCAAGGGATCACCAATTTAGTATTGGAGGGCAGCGTGGAGGGTAAAAATTGTAGAGGGAGACCAAGAGATGACTACACTAAGCAGATTCAGAAGGATGTAGGTTGCAGTAGGTACTGGGAGATGAAGAAGCTTGCACAAGATGGAGTAGCATGGAGAGCTGCATCGAACCAGTCTCAGGACTGAAGACAACAACAACAACAACAACAACAACAACAGACGGAAAGTCATCTAGTAAAACAGAAATAATATCCGACGTTCCCTAAGGAAATATTATAGGTCCTCAATTGTTCCTGATCTATATTAACGATGCAGGAGAAAATCTGAGTAGTCCTCTTAGATTATTAGCAAATGATGCTGTCATTTACCGTCTTGTAAAGTCATCAGATGGCCAAAATGAATCGCAAAATGATTTAGATAAGATATATGAGTGTTGCGAATAGTGGCAGTTGGGCATGAATAAAGAAAAGCGTGAAGGTACTCACATGAGTACTAAAAGAAATCCACTAAATTTCGATTACACGATAAGTCACACAAATCTGAAGAGTGTACATTCAATTAAATAATTAGGGATTACAATTACAAATAACGTAAATTGGAACGACCATATAGATAATACTGTGGGTAGAGCAAGCCAAAGACTGCGATTCATTGGCAGAACACTTAGAAGGTGCACAGGTCTACTAAAGAGACTGCTGACACTGCACTTCTCCGCCCTGTTCTGGAGTATAGCTGTGTGGTGTGGGATACTTGTCAGGTGGGACTGACGGATGATGTTGAACAAATTCAAAGAAGGGCAGCTCGTTTTGTATTATCGCGAAATAGGGGAGATGGTGCCACAGACATGATACGTGAATTGGAGTGGCAATCGTTAAAACAAAGGCGTTTTTCGTTCCGACGGGATCTTCTCATGACATTTCAATCACCAGTTTTCTCCTCCGATTGCGAAAACATTCTGTTGGCACCCACCTACATAGGGAGAAATGACCATCACGATAAAATAAGAGAAATAAGGGCTCGCACAGAAAAATTTAAGTGCTCGTTTTTCCCGCGTGCCGTTAGAGAGTGGAACGGTAGAGAGGCAGCTTGAATGTGGTTCACTGACACCTCTGCCAGGCACTTAATTTTGAATAGCAGAGTAATCACGTAGATGTAGATGAGAGCGATCCAAAAAGTGGATGTGGGCCAGTAGTGAGGACTGAACCCGAGCCAAAGGCTGAACAGTCGCTACGAGAACATGTGACGCTAGCTGTATCTGGCGGGCCTCCTGAATTTGCTAAGTTGAATACTCAGTAACTCGGAACCGGCGTAAAGCATCGAAATTTTTCCTTAACAATTATTTCTCACTACAACCTATCCTACGACACCATTATAAGCTTTCCACGCTATTTCTGTCCACCCTATGTACATACATCACGAAATCAAATATTTACATAGATATTGTTACTTACCAGAGGAATGACATTGATCTGCACCTGTTTACTGTAAAGGTTTCATGTACGTCAGGTCTCGTTCAGTATCTGTAGCTCTTTTAACTTAGGTCAGTGCCGTGTATGTAAAACTATACCGAGGCATTTCTTCGTTCAAAAGAAAGAGTACCTTTTGCTAACAAGTGAAAGCAGAATGTAGTTACAAGATGCCACTTCGTAAGTGGTGATGGTAAGGTTGTGTCCAGCGCCCATGGGAAATGAAATGCCCGTGAAAATATGAACGAAATCGCTAGTAAACATTGTGATAATGAGAAATTGGTATTGTATACAAACCATGACACTAAACTGCAGGTCTCATACAGATAAATAATGTTTACGTGACATCGGTAAACTCACTCGTATCAGATATAAATATCGTTGCCAAATTCAGAAAATACTGTAGCTCGTATTTTGTGTGGTGTGTATGTGAGTGTGTGTATGTGAGTGTGTGTATATGTGTGTGGGTGTGGGTGGGTGTTTTCTCATTCCTTTATTCAACCGGAAACGAAACTATTTTATAATAAAATACAATTTAGTGCGTTTGCTCCTTTTTGCCTCCTTGCAGACAGTGTTTTTCACAGTACACGAATTTACCTCTTACAGTGAATAGTTATGATATTTCTTGGATGGCTTACACTTATACATGATTTAACAATTTTTTTTCAAAATAGTTCTGTGAGTATATGAAACAATATTGTTCTTTCTTGTCAATATGCGAACGTTTCGAGCACACGAATAATACCAAGTAAAGGGAAAAACATCTCTGTAGCTCGCATGAAAATGCGATTGCTCTTCATTATTTTGCATCGAGCACACTGTAGCAGTCCTTATAGATCGCTTGCAAAATGATATAGTGTTTTTATGTCCTTAACTACTTACGTAAATATAATGGCACTTAACATAAGGAATATGTCTTGCGATGACACGTAAGTGAATAGAACATCAAATTATGACCAGAATAGAAATTTGTAGGACTAACGAAGTTAACAAATGTTAACTAAATTTTTCACAAACATTTTGCTACCGCTTGTTACGTAAATCTCACGAAGAAGTCATGAGTAACAGTGTTCCCTGTTGCCACAGAAGCGATTCGCACTTGGACTTGACAGATTAAGCCTTCGTCCAGTCAGTGTCTCTGACTCTTTCGCAGTGGCGTACATGTCTAACATTTTCTCGACTTTCAAGTCTCGTCATTTTGAGTTAATACTTAAGCATTCGAATACATTCGCCGTGATCATCGTCAGGTACCAACAGATTGCCGGGACCGATATTTGTACCTTATATAGTAGCGCTCTGGCGTATCACTGGAGCAGTGATGTCATTTGAGCGCGAGATTTGAGTGCGAAAATGTAGGAAATGACGGACAGTGAAGAGAATACAAACTCCCTTCCCCCTCCAATCTATGCCCACCGGGCAGAATTACGAGGCAGACCAGTGGTACAGAAGAGAGAACGTCAGTGCGGAGCAGTCATCTCCTGGCGATAAAGGTGAGAAATATCAGCGAAAGCTCGAGTTTTACTCAAACGCGAAGCAGCTTGTGAAGTACGAAAATATTACACAGCACATGCCACATTTCTATATACTAAATAAGTTACAACGAAAAGCATTCTGTTAGGTCGTAAGTGAACTCAAAGTACGTCTGACAAGTTAAATCGACTATTTCGCCCCAGCTTTGTGACGATTAGTATAAAAAAAGTCTGATTTTGGTTGAAAATCGAGCTGCCGTCAGACTGCGGTGGCGACATTGCTGCACGAGATTTTAAACGTAGCTTCATTCTTGTCACCGAGTAGAAAGCGGGAAATGTTAATCGGTGCACTCGTGGACCGCCCTCGACGGAGGCCTAGTTGCACCGGCGGCTACCTGAGGTCCTTCCAGTCCTCCTTGATCATGTCGGACGCCTTCTCGGCGATCATGATGACGGGCGCGTTGGGGTTTCCGCTGACGATGTGCGGCATGACGGAGGCGTCGACGACGCGCAGCCCGCGCAGCCCGTGCACCCTGAGGCGCGCGTCCACCACGGCGTCGGGGTCGGAGGCGGGGCCCATCTTGCACGTGCCCACCGGGTGGTAGATGGTGAAGGTGAAGTGGCGCAGCGCGCACTCCCAGTAGGCGTCCGAGGCGAAGGGCAGCTGCGCGCAGCCCGGCAGCGGGATCCTGTGCAGCCGCGAGCCGAACTGCTGGAACGCCGGCGTCGACGACAGGTTCAGCGCGATGCGGATCCCTGCAAAGCACCGCCGGTCTGCAGGCGCCAGCGCGAACAACCACCACCTAACAAGAGTGACTGCCCCGTCAACACAATAACATCCACCTGACTCACCTGCGAGTCACATCAAATCCCACGCCCTCTTACTGCGCTTCCTGCGATGTTGTGACAAGGTTAGATTGTGGCACTGTACGTGCTCTGACCACCCGTCCGAACTATGTGAGGACGTCTCATAGAGCAAAGAAAATAGCACTGTGCGCAGAAAGTTCAGTCTGTGTCTAGTATACAGATTTTTGGAAAGTTCTCTGACTTAATCTCTGTCGATCCACCGTGGATACGAGACAGCGTCCTGTCAGATATTTACCAGAGAAAAATCCCCAAACAGCTGTTTATTTTCAGAACTAGTTATTTTATTTTCACCACCAGTTTCGGCACCTCGTTAATTCCATTTTCAGGCCCCTATGCAGTCCATGTTGGAGAATCAGACACATCTGTGCATGCATAACTGGCGCTATCAGCATGTGGATTCCGTGAATTTTATGTGGAGTGTCCACTTGGAAGACTTGGTAACAGTTGTCAAGTCATAAAAATCACGGAGTCCAGGTATTGGTGGATCCAGTTATGGAGTGCATAAGGGCCTGAAGATGGCATTAATGAAGTGCCGAAACTTCTCGTGTAAATAAAATCAAAAGTTCTGAAAATATAACGCTGTTTGGTGATTTTTCTTTCGTAAATACGCTAACTTAAGTCATAGAAGTGTCATTAGGTTCAAACAACATTATTTCCCTTGTTTCCTGGAAGTCCTTTTTCGTTAATAAACTCACGCAAGCAAAGTTCCGGATACAGTGTTTGTTGGCTTTGTAGTCGCATCGTCATTTCAATCTGCCGTAATTATTTTGACATTCCAAATCTGAACTTCTGACGAGCCACTCCTATCACCCCTATATAAGCCGCAAAAAGACCACGGTGCGTGCTCCAGAAGCCGTCGGTACTCTCCCTTCCCAACGCCTAGGTGGGAGAAGCGTTGTATTGCAATCCACACAATTGACACTAACAACAAAACATACTGCTGACCGCGCCACTGGCGTTGTGGGGCGATACATGTCAAAACGTGGTTCCATATCCGGCCTAAAGTAAACCCATTGCTTTTCTTAATGAGATGACCCGCTAGTCTAATCTCTATAGTATCTCTAAGGACACATTCCAATTACTGAGATGCCATGCGACAGCAAGTATCTGTGTGTTCTCAGGTATCATCCAGTGCCTCTCATTTAAACAATATCTGGTCACTCCAGATTGATGAAGCGTTCTGTAACGTAATGTTACATACACACACACACACACACACACACACACACACACAAACACAAACACGCACACCTCCTCGACCATATATTTGGTTAATATTATGTTTGCCACAGCCTCTCGAAATTTCTTATACATTGAGCTTCGTTAGCTGCAAAGCATATTTAATAGAGCCTAGTATCGCTCAATTCTAGGTTGGCAGTTAATTTTTAAAAAATTCTCAATTTAAGAACATGTTTGCAGTATAATTAAGAAAAATAACTGTTTTGCATCCATCTTCCCGTGTTTTCAGTGGTGGTCCATACTTCAAAGCATAGCGAATCTGCTTACTAAAATAGTGCCAGTGTCTCAAGGACCGCACTGTGTTAATGCAGCGGATGGCAGGTAACTGCGTTCATATATGACTTGGTGTACTGAGGTTTGTGGGAAACATTGTATCCTAGATTTCCATCATTCCTTTTATTAACCATCACACCCAAGAAGGTGACTTTTCAACACTTTTAAATTTCATCATAAACAGAATGCTAGGATGGAGAGAATTAAAATGTTCCAGGAAGTGATTAAGTACAACCGCTCGACGTGGCCAGACCGTAAACGTGTCATCCACGCGTCTATCAAATGAGGTTGGTTTTAAAGACGTCACCCTGAAAGTAATGTTCTTAAAATCTTACACAGATAACTGTGCACCTGAAGGTGATAAATGGCTCCCCATTGCGAGTCCGTCAGTTTCTTCATAAACCTGATCATGAAATAAGCAGTAAGCCGAAGTGGGCACATGAGGACAGAGCTTCATGATTTCACATCCAACGTTTCATTGCGCTCTTCAAGTGGAAGGCCCATAACCCAATGTCAAATCTGAACAGATCTGATGGATGCAGGCGTCTGAGTCGTCGTATGAATTCCATCGAGTTGCAAATATGCTCATCAGTTTTTATAATGGAATACTTCGGCAAGCTGTAGCTGTAGCTGTAGCTGGGGATACCTTCAATGCTGACAATGGGACGTACTGACACATCTGATTTTTGGAACAGCCACACCTGTACAAATTTTCTTGATCACATGTTTAGATAGTAAGCTGTATTTCAAAAGCGGGAGGGCCTTCGTTTTTATTCAGTCATTTTGAAGTCACTCCGTAATTTTCTATAGGCTAGTTCATTGGGTAAAAAAAACTTTTAGCTCACATAATCAGCACGGTAAAGGAGTATTGTAAATTTTCAGTTGTTAGTAAAACAATTGAATTCTCTTCTCGAATGCAGTGAATGACAGCACTTTCTCCAGGAGAAACATTCCCCGCCGCAGTGAGGCCTGACGCAACATGTGGGACACCTCTTGTCTAATTTCTTCACCTCGGTCGTGTGGTAAGTTGGAAACTGCTTGCGTCACGGATACACTCTTGGATAAGTGACACCTTATAGCGACGGCGTAAGCAGACAGCGACCGTTCAAAGTGGCGACCACCGCTTCCAGTGTGTGCGATGCAAACGGCGTATAAAATGTGGCTCTCAGATGCCGCTATGGCGTGTTGCACAATGAGGCAAGCAGCTAGCCTAAATAGCATTTGTCAGTTTTTAATTCGGTTTCGTGCACCGAAGACTGCTCTTATCTCGAATAGAAAAAGCCCTGGAGTTTATACACTCGACTATAAATTTCGTCCAGTGAGGATGGCAACTGCTGTGAAACTTTTTTCTGCACATTCTGTTGCCTGTACAGCCACTACGTATTCCTGCAGCAGATATGAAAGGTATGTTAGCAAATTCCTCTTTACTGGACAGCCAGTCATCAAGTCCTGGACAGCCATTACTCCACCCTGTAGACGTCACAGACCACTGTGTAAGCTACTGCGTTTCAAATTTTATTTCAGTAAAGAGTGGAATTCAACTTGTTAATTACTTGTTTTGCTTGTACTGTCCTCTGCCTTCTTGTTTACTGATCTGAGATTATAACTCTCAGGTATTGTAAGAGTATTACTACTTTCATTGATTTTTCATCAACATCGGATCAATAACCGCAGCAGTTTGCTCTCTTGAGAACTCACATGAGCACACGCACACTTCAGCAGCGTAATCGAACAGTAGCGCATCTCTTCGCCTGTCTTCGAGCAGCACGTCACATTTATTTACGTTCAGCTTCAAGTGCGAATTCGTGCACCGTTCATCAACGCTCCATAGTTCTTCTTGCATTACGTTTCGGTATTCTGATGTTGTAAGCTTCGTGCAGGGAGCAGCGTGGCCTGCAAATCGTCTCATGGGGTTGCCCAAGTTATCCACTAGTCAAGCGCATTTCCTGTGGTGTTTCAGCAGATGTTTTGCAGCTGCATTTTTGCGTTGTGGTGTTGCAGTCAGCCGAAATAATTACAGCTCGGGACGTCTTCCATACGACTCCAAGTGTGAATAGAAAGCGTTAGTGTGTTTACCATTACAATTATTGTTAAATCGGTGTTTATACGTGCCCATTCGATAGACCGCTCCCGGATTAGTCTAAAAATGGCCCGGAGAACTATGGGACTTAACATCTATGGTTATGAGTCCCTTAGAACTTAGAACTACTTAAACCTAACTAACCTAAGGACATCACACAACACCCAGTCATCACGAGGCAGATAAAACCAGATTAGTGTAATCCGATATTTGTTCTACGGACAGGGACAGTAAAAGACGAATAATAAACAGCGATGCAGCGGCGACTCAGTGCCACTGCTGCAGTACCGAATGTTGTCCGTATTTTACTGCCTTTCTCAATACTTATCGGTAGAACTAATATCGGACTAGACTAATCTGGGAGCGCTCTATCGAACGGGCACGTAATATTCCGCTTTAAAATTCAGTTTATTTGGGACTGGAAACAAACCGACGCTTCCCACCGGCACTGAGCATCGCATGAAAAACGTGATGAACACTATTTGCAAATGTCTGCTGACACACCAGAAAAACTGCGCCTGACGACTCCTTGGAGATACACACACACACACACACACACATATATATATATATTAACACACACACACACACACACACACACACATATATATGTGTCAAAACTGTCATAACATACTTTTTGAGGTACTCCTGAAATCAACTTTACGTATGTCGAACTTTATCCGTTAACGAGCCACACTCTCTGAGTTCTATACGCAAGGAAGTCACGAATCCAGTCACAAAGCTAGTCCGGTATTCAATAAGCTCGTGTTTTACTCACGAAACGGCAGTCTGGAACTGTATCGAATTCTTCCAGAAGACAAGGCACGTAGTACGAAGCTGAGTGCCACCGTCTATGGTTGCACGGCTTTCTGTATTTCGTGGACGCACACTTGACTGATACCGATGCGTTCGGTCAACAGTCAGCTATAGGACGAGAGCAGCATGGCGTATTCCGAGTCGCGGACTGGGGGTACTCGGGACTCACCGTCGATGAGCGTGTCGACGTCCTCGCGGTGCGCGAAGTAGTTGGGCACGATGAGAGGGTGGTGGGCCGCGTTGGCGGAGCGCAGCCGCACCCAGCCGGCGCTGCGCGGCCGCAGCAGCAGAGGCAGGATGGTCCACGTCTCCGCCCTCAGCAGCGGCTTGTACACCGTGTTGAACACGCCGTCCCGCAGGCCCAGGATCTGCAACGCGCGCCACTGCGTCACTCCACCAGTCGCGGCGCTCTGCTCCGCCTCTCGCGGGGACAGCTGCGCTCTACCAAAACGCACTACATAAATGACGTAGTGAATGGTAGGAGTACCGACCGTATTGTTACTACTGGTAGGGAAAGAAACACGAATGAATGGGTAAGAGAGCCGACGACTTATCTTTGTTTTTTCTTTGAATATACGTTGTTCTTATTATTTTGCACTCAATAGCACATCCTTCATCATGATCAAAGGCAACCGTTTCCAGGTTCAAATGGCTCTGACTATTATGGGACTGAGCATCTGAGGTCATCAGTCCCCTAGAACGTAGAACTACGTAAACCTAACTAACCTAAGGACATCACAAACATCCATGCCCGAGGCAGGATTCGAACCTGCGACCGTAGCAGTCACGCATTTCCGGACTGAAGTGCCTGGAACCGCTCGTCTACATCGACCAGCCAGAGACATGTTTGCGTACGTTCAAAGAAGGTTTGAAGTGATGTTTGATATATTTTTGTTTTGCGATTTGCTTTTACCTTTTTGTTCAGGAAACTGCGTTTTCTAGCGCTTTATGATAAATCTGTATTGTTTATTTTTGCTACAACATCCCTCTGTTTCACTTTAGAAATCAACGTTTTTCGATAAAACCTGAGTTAAATATTGACAATTTCTGAAGTTAAAATCTTCTGGGTTATTAGGCCGTGTCATGTTTCTTCTAAAATGCTCGATGTTTCGACCCTTCTGCTGGGATCTTTTTCAGGATCTTTTGGTGTCCACTACTGCTAGAACACTGTCAGACACGAGTGTCGCGTCCACTTATAAAGGGGGAAATTTTCTGGCGTTCGTGCTGGAGAAGTGATAGTATTGCTTAAAATTCATATGGCTAATACAAAAGAAGGGGCGTTGCCAGCTCATCTCCTGTGGATACCATTGGCGGTCACCGTCACTGGATAGAAAGGCACTGTTCCACACTTATGCCGGAGAAGGGTTGTTCGTTGAAGTGACTGTTACCGCTATTGGTTGGTCGTCATCAGTCGCTAGATTCGAAACGGACAGAGCAAGAGAGGGCGAATGTTTACCCAACATATTATTGTCCGCCGAGCTGACTTGCAGCGCGTTGTTTATGCCGCTCACACACCGCGGCCGCGTATTTAATTCCTTGATGGCGGGGAGCCACGATGTCGGAAGCCTATAGCCGTCCTCTCTATTGAAATTAGATGCATTCTTAGAAATTTCAACCGCTTCTCGGACCTTTCTTCTATAAATGTTTGTTACTTTAGCCAGTACACCTACGTTATTAAAATCGATGTCAGAGCCACAGTTCTTGTGATGTTCCGCTACTGCCGATTTTGCATTTTGTTTTAGCCGCATGTGCCGTTCGTGTTCCTTAATGCGTTCTTTAACAGTTCTTTTCGTTTCGCCTATGTACACTTTGCCGCAGCCACATGACTCTTGAAACACGCCTGCATTGTGGAGGTAATCGGGTGCATCCGTTTTCCGTCGGAAAAAGGCTTTTATTTTGTTTTGACTAAAGAAAGATGTCTGAATACCATTTTTCTATGAAATTCTGCTTATGCGGTAACGGTAATCTGACGTCATTCTTATTAGCGGCATAAATGTTCCGCCTAAAATTGACAATTTCACTTTTGCCATAAATACTCTTTACTTTTAAGTGACAGATAGGATCGTTATGAGGTAAGGCCCCATTGGTATGCAACACACCATACGTGCAGATAATGTGGGTACGACCTTAACTGACAAAAGGTGCTAGAAACACTACCGTAGTCTGCCCTTCCTTACGATAGTCTACGGTAGCCTACAGTAATTTCTGCAACTCTACTCTATTCTTATACAAAATGGTTCAAATGGCTCTGAGCACTATGGGACTTAACATCTTAGGTCATCAGTTCCTAGAACTTAGAACTACTTAAACCAAACTAACCTAAGGTCATCACACACATCCATGCCCGAGGCAGGATTCGAACCTGCGACCGTAGAAGTCCGCGGTTCCGGACTGAAGCGCCTAGAACCGCACGGCCACCGCGGTCGGTGATTCTTATACACCTGGCTGCGCAGGCGCAATGTTGACAGCATATCAAAAGACTCTGTGCTGGTTATGATCTTTATCCTTTCTGTAAATCTGCAGGCTTTCGCGGCCGTGCTCATTCGCGGCAAAATCTTCTAGTTTCTTACGCTTCACTAAGTTCCTCTATAGATTCTTGTACTCGATTCTGAAGAAAATCCCAGCAGAGAGGCCGAAACGTCGATCGTGTAAAAGTAATTGAAATGAAACATGAGGAGACGTAACATTCTAGAGGATTTTACCTTCAGTGTATCATTTCTCTTTCTCTTAGTTTCACACTATGTCTTGTGATTGGTACTGCTCCTTGACAAAAAACCAAATTCGAAAATATTGTATATTTAATTTTTCGAATCTTTCATAGACCGTATAAAAACACTTTAACTTGCATTTACATGCTGTCATGCTGATAAAAATAAATATGGTCTCCGAACTGTTCCTCTGCAGCACATGATACACAATGCTGTAAAATGTGCTCATGTCGTTCGCGTTTACCGTTTTCTTAAGCTCTATATGAGAAGCAAGCCCTGATAGCCACAACCCCCCCCCTCCCCCCACCCCCCACCGGCCACACTGTTGGAAATCCACATGCTGGCAGAAAACGTCCTCCAGGCAATAGACAAGCCCTAACCCTTCCATCGGGTTTTCGAGGCTATAATACGATTCATCACTCCAGATCAGTCGGTTTCAGCCGTCCACTGTCCGCTGACTAAGCTGTCTACACTACCTTCAGCGCCGCGTAGAAATGGTTCAAATGGCTCTGAGCACTATGGGAACAGCCGCGTAGAAGTGAGTGCAGAAACGTGAGGCTTATAAGGAGCTGCGCGACCATTGATCCCGTTATTTTAAAAAGATCCTATTTTTTTACAACCACCGTCCACAATGCGCGTCGGTCCCTGTCTGTATGTACGTGAATGAGGCCTGTGTAGTCTTGGTTTATTCCTTCGCGTTCCCACTTTACAATGACGTCATCAACAATCGACTTCGGCAGCTGTTGAAGGGTTGTATTTGTTACTTACGGGTTATTCAGTGACTAGGTAGTGTTCGAAGCCAATGAGCTCTCCCGACCGAACAATTCCGCTTCTATATTGACAGCTCAACATTCCCTAGCCCTTTTCATGCTACCGGGTGCGGGTCTAGTGACATGAAACGGCCAGTCGCGGCTAGTTTTGGTCAGATCGTGTATAGTGGAGTTGGATGAGTGGTACCTTGCGGATCTGCTCGCCGCCGTCCGAGTTGATGGAGCTGGGCGCGAAGTGGAACTGCACGTCAGGCCAGTCGTCGGAGTGGTTGGCGAACCTGCTGTTGACGAAGGCCACGCCCTCCACCCCCAGCGACGTAAGCGGGCCGCGCTCGTTCAGCACGTACTCCAGGAACACCGGCACCGTCTGGAGGCCACACACACACACAGGACTGTAGTCGGGGCGCTGCGTGTAGCGGTGCACGGTGCAAGGCCAGAGTACCTGGCGATGGGCGCGACAGGAGTCCTTCCAGCTCCTTGTTGACACGCAGAATGTGTCACTGTTACGTTGCTGACAAACGAACACAAGCGTGTCTAGCCTTCAACACAATTCTCTTCCTTTCAGTAATGGTGGCGTCCTAAAGCATGTTAAAAATAATTTCATTCGGTGTATTTTTAAACATTAATTTTGTTAGTTTCCTCCACTATCGTCATTTTTACTCTTGATCGACTCCGGGAGCCATCACCTCCTTGGATAACATTCACCGAGGGGCAGTGTCCGTCGTTCGACACGGCCCACAGGAACACGTTTTAATTGGTCAAGTGATGACAAATCACCGTCATTGTAACGCAGGTCAGTCCCGATTTCGTTCTGTGTTACATGGGAATATCCGCAGGTCTTTTACGTTTTAGTTTCTCCCTAACTGTTTTGTAGCCAAGGATCAGGTTCTAGTGCCTAATTTCATTCCTTCGCTTTTATAAACTGAACATGCGTAATTGATGATGGTTTTAGCGACTGAAGAAGGCTGAGAACTTTGCCTACTCACGCCAAGTGTTACTCTGCGATGTTCTGTAATAGTTCCACGAACTATATCACATAGTAGTGTTAGTAACGATCTTTAGGTATGAAATTACACATTTATTTATTATATTCGACTGATCCCGTGCTTTGTGGGGTGTAGGTCATACACACCTAGTTGCCTAACTAAATGCCTAATATTTCTCCTTTGTTTAGGTCTGTTCGCTCAGTGCTTTAAATATCTGAAATAACTTCATTTCGCTTTATAACTATTTCTATACAGATATACGCCAGAAGGTGCAACTTAAAAGTTGCGAAACCAGTTGTCTGAGTGTCCTTTCTTCCGTAAAACCGTTCAATAACAGCGCATTTCATTTCCTGTTTCCCACGGCGACTAAAATTGTTCGGTTTCAATATTTTCAGCCATTTTCTTGTGACCAAACGTTGAAGACGATAAAGTTGTCTACAACCTACAAAACTGAGTACCTCAGTGCAGTACTGGGCATCGTACAACTGCAGGCGATACGCCGCTGCCTTCATTTCGGCTGTGAACGCAATTACCCATCCATCGACTCCGAATCACAATGCTCAATTGGCACTTCTCGATTTAACAGATGGTTGCTAGAGCTGAGCGATGCGATAAATGACAGAAAAATTCACCGGCGTGACTAAAGCGTGGCACCCTGTACGTTTGGATACGTGACAGCAGACCAAGAGCTAAGCTCATAGAGAACAATTGGGTCGTGGCCGTAATGTATCAACTAAAAATTTTGAATTCTGTTTATTAGCTTTATTACAAGTATTCTTTTCGTTCTCGTCTTAATGAGTTGCACGGCTCTGTGTCTTGCTAACTGCCACCATCTAAATATTTTTAAATAATATGCGAATATATGTAATACGTCTCATTATTCCGTCGCGCTCGCTGTTCTCGAATAGTTTCAAAATATTTTTCCACACTAGTCTCCACCTACAGTCAAAGTTTTCCAGTCGCAGTTACTACTAGCCTGGTGCGTTATTTACGTAGTGTGTAAGACAAAAATTATCACATTACAAGCGCGCTGTGCTTATTCACCTATTGCGACTATTTTTAAAGTGTGTATTGTCTCTCCTCGCTGACTAACTTGTGGCTTTGGCCCGCCTTCAGTTAGCTTTGCTCCGTCAAAGAACGGCTGCTGACAGCAATTCGGTGTTGTAAGTTCAGCATCAGGCCGCACAAAACATCTACATATTCCCCGTAATGGCCTTGTGGTGGAATTTTCACGGATTGCACAAAAATCTGATAATAAGAACAGCGCAGTGTAGGGGAAGTACAAGAGAGGTAGGTCTGCAGGACAAGGTCGGAAACGCATCATTGTGCAGCTATGATAGCTATGATCACGAATCGGCAGCCAACCATCGACGAGCGCACGGTAGCTGGCACCTGTGAAGAGCTGGTACCAAGAGTTTATGAGGCCGCGGTAATCGTTTTAACACACCAACTTGAGATGTTTCACACATTTACCTTAAAGTATATGAAAAAACTATAATGTTTAAAAGTTTATTTCCATTTTGGTTTTCATCAGTGTCTTAATATACCGTTACGCTTTACAATATAAACTCATTCGTGCTCAACAAAAACTGAAGCACGTTGCCATTATTGCCCATACTGCACACTACTGTGCTGCACGCCGACTGTCTCGCTCTGTAGCGCAACTTATTATCTTCACAGATTAATGAAGGTATCGTACTACCAGCGCAAGTCACGTAAAAATCTAGTCTGGCGAAATGAGGTTAAGATAGGCATTAAAGTTTATGTACTACTCATTGTGCGGCTTAACTAAATAAAAATTTCAAGCTAATTTAAGGAATAATTGTTGTCCTTAGCTTAATAGACACTAACTGAGGCACGTTAGGCTAAGTGTACACATTTTTGTGTTCTCTCCACCAACAAGTTGCTCTCTTCTGACCACAAACTCCGCAATGGTCGAATTCCGATCTCTGTTTACCTGAAAAATGCTCGATTCACCGTTCTAGTGTAACAGCCAGAGACTCGCCTTTTTAGTACACAACACACCTGGTTATTGGACATCACGATACATTGAAATTTTTTACGTTGTTATATATTCATGGTCATTTGTTGATTTTCAATTTATACTAAGTTTTGTTTAACGACATTTGAAGCACTATATAAAATACTTTCATAGAATTTCTTGCTTAAGACTTAAAAATAAAGTAAAAAAAATTGTTCATAAAGTAAATATAAGGTAATTACTAGCTTTAAGTACGATATCGGATATTGTATTTTGTATAGATTAAATAGGATTCATGACTTGAACTGTCACTGCAAATGAAATGTTAATTTAATTGTGTTCAAATTTTGCATATCGTAGCACTGATTATTAAAAATATCATCGTATAATATCTGACACACCAAGAATCTATATATCACAAAAATAATTCCGAAATTTTTTTATGCTTTCTGCTGTTCGTCTTGTCACGCTTAAAAGATTTTCTGCAAGTCTTTTATGTAAACTCCTTAAATTATCGTTTTTAATAGCACTTAAGATGTTCTATAAGTGACGGCGCCTTCGACCGGCAATTGTTAGTAAAAAGTTATCTAACGGAGAAGAAGCTACAAATAAACGACGAATTCTGAAACACGATATTAGGTAGGAGAAATCTATTTGTAATGTCGTAAGAATGCATCAAATTTCCAAGTGAGTGCTCCAATTACTTTCGGCAGCGAAAAAAGAAATGTTAAATTGATCAACTACTACGGAAACCTACAAACCTCCAACTGAAGGAAATTAGCATAAATTTTTCAACGAAACGTTTTGTACTGAAAAAAATTCTTACAAATATTCGTATCGAGCATTGAGAAAAAGCGAAATACAAAACTTAATTATCAAATTAAATACATAATATTAGGGAGCAGGAGCATTTCAATGTCCGCTATGCTGATCTGACATTATCAGGTTTTTTTTTTTTTATCTGCGCCCTGCAGTTAAGCTCCGAAATGGCACATCTGTAATGACGCTCATCGATACAAGATGTCAAATTAAATACGTTTCTGCCGTCTAGTTTCCAAACTTGGCTACCAGTTTCTACGTTTTACTACGCCATCTTCCGGCGCCTGACCGACGTTTAGGAAGATTCTTCATCGGATCTGACAAAACAGAGGCCAGCAAAACTGGTATTAGTGGATTTCTGCTTGCTATAGTGATCATCTGCCGACTGTATAACTGCCTACACGTCTGTCAGGGGCCGAAAGATGGCGTAGTAAAACGTGAAAACTGGTAGCCAAGTAAAATAAGTTTGGAAACTAGACGCAGAGAGGTATTTAATTTGACATCTTGTGGGTAATGCGACGTTGCTACGTGCTTTACCCCATAGAGTGAAGTGCAGGGTCTCGGTACAAATCCAAAGACGGCTGTTCTTTTTACGTAATGGAGCGTAAGTCCAAATAAGTAGACATTTTGCCGTCAGTAGCGTGACGGATAGTTGGAGGAGATTTTTTAGTTTTTTTCTTAGTTTTTGGTTTTCGGTTAGTGGATGATACAGACAAGTCCTGCCCACGTGTCCCGTAGAGCGGTGGCGTTGTTTAGCACGCACGCACCTGGAAGCGGGCCCTGGTGAAGGTGACGGGCTTGTCGACGACGAAGGTGAGCCCGCCGAGGCCCACGTGGTCCTGCAGGTTGTGGCCCACCTTGAGGTCGCGTACCACGGGGATGCCCATCTCCTGCAGGTGCTCCGCCGGCCCCACGCCCGACAGCATCAGCAGCTGCGGGCTGTTGATGGCGCCCGCGGACAGCACCACCTCGCGCTTCGCCCGCACCGCCTGCGGACACAGGGCAGCTCCACGTCAGAGGCGGAGCGCGCTCCGAACACTGCGCGACTCGGAGTCTGCCTCAGATGCAAGCTCATTTATAAATAACAAGAGCAGACCCAATATCGATCCCCGTGGTACACCTTTAGTGATTATTCCTTATTGTCAAGTTGTTATTTCAAGTGTGTACTTCCTGAGTTTCTGAAAGCAATGCACTGTATTCTTTCAGTTAGAAAGGTCAAAACCAATTACCAGCTAGATCTCTAATATCATAATAATTCAGCTTGTCTATGACAATACTGCCGGGTACAGTAGAAGTATTTCTTGACCAACCCACACCCACTGACCACAGCGAATAAAAAGAACACAGTGAACTTTGTCTCAGACATCTGTAGCATCCCCTCAACTGTGATTCTCTTCCCATCACCTCATCCACCTGCCTCCACTCGTTTTCGTTTTCACCCGTTGGTAATCTTCCTGGAATTCCTTACCTTCAATCTGATTTCATCTTCCTTCTTCATGTCCTTTCCCTGTAAGATCGACGTTATCATGGTGCACATAATGTTACACGTGACTTGTATACCAATCCTGAACTATCATTCTTTGTGCTGGGTTCTCCTGCAATGCGTATGAACTGTAGTAACTAGATACCAGAGGACTTCCGTCAACAGTCTCACACTTCTGCTTACAAACGTAGCCACTACAGTAATATCCCAGACGTTCAAAATGACCTCCCTTCCACAAACACAAATTCGCTGGGCTCTTCAATAGTTGCACTGTCACGTCTGATTACTTTACTGTAGTTATATCTGTGTTCCATTGTGGCGTGGAACAAGTGAGCTTTGCAATTGTAGTACATACTGCCACATTGTGATACGGTATCTCATTAGTAACTTATTTAAATAAGAAAATTTTCTAATAGTTTTTGTAATGTATGCAACATGTAGTAATAATTATACACAAATGTATCGGACTAAATATTTCGTGCGTGTGGCGCTTATATGCTGTAAGTATTTGAGAAATGAATACAAGAAGAGCAGGAAGCTGCCATAGGAGTTCACTCAATTCAGCGACGCTGTCATGAGGTCAGCTTAACTGATTCATACTGGGTAGCTTTGGGAAACCGCTGTAATCATATGTCATGAATAACTAAACATTGCACGCAGTTGTTTATGTGCGTGTGTTTTCACAGTATGGGACACTTCTAAAGTTTACAGACAAAGCCTTTGTCCGAGTTACGCGTACAACAGTTGGTTGTACGGCGCGTGCACCACACGTAGACTTGCAGTTTACAAATGCATTTTTAATTTTTTCTTAATTGAGCTCTTTATTGTAAACTGAAAAGTGTCACACACGGCGTATTTTTTTTTTTTCATGGCACCTAGTATGGCTCCATCACGCTGACCACATGCTACGGCAACTAGTCGTCGCATTAAGTAAAGTCATACTGAAACTTCAGTGCGTCATGTCTTCTTCTTTCAAGCTTATAGTTATGTTTTAGATGTCAAGAAAACACGTTTGTAATGTCAGACGAGCAGGGTAGGTCTGTTCTGAGACGCAGCTGCATGTCGAAACATTCCAACATTTTTTTTTTAATTGGCTCTGATTTCTGCAACAGCACAACCATCTGTAAGACAAATACTCTTCTTTACTCACTCACTCGCAATGCCACGTATTCAGACACATTCTAAGCAGTACATATAATCCTGGGACGTTTCTCGATCTAGCCGTATAATGGAGTGAAATATTGATCTTCCATCATTAAATTTTCCATTGTCGTGACCTTGGAGCGTAGGTTCAATATTCAGTACCAGTGGGCAGTTATAACATTATTCAGAAAAGGAATTCCCATCACACTAGAGCTATGTTGCCAGAGAGTAGTCCCATATAAGAGTCTCTGAATAAAAGATTTCATGTCTGAACTCGAACTCTTCGACTCTGGATTCAAAAGCTAGGAAAAGAGGAAAAGTAGCCACGACATCATTGGAGACAGGTCTTGTGCTTACGTTACACTAGAATAGGGATGAAATTCTTCCGTTCCTTTGCATAGGATTGATTCTAGGATTCGCGATTATCGATTTGTGTCTTAATGGTGCGCTGTCACGTGTTTTTCCGAGGTCTCGTTTCCACTTTACGCACAGTATTTCGACAACTGACTTAGCTGGCAGAACTCCCGAACGCACAGCAGTAGTCAGTCATGCCGAGGCCACCTGAGGGATTTGATTTATATCATAATGCAGACTAATGAATTGTTACGCTATTATTTAACAAAATAAATGAGTAAGTATTAGCCATGAGACGCTGACCAGAAATTTATTATCTACACAAAGGTGGGTTGAAGGAAGCTAGGAAGGGCAAGGAGGGATAGTGCCGTATAATACATAACCATTCACCTGTTTCCGAGGAACGTACTGCTCAAATGTATTCCAAACATGACTACCGCATTAAATCTCAGTGTAGATATAAACTAGTGACAATCATACCTCCACATTTTGCTTCAATTCTAGCTCTTGTAGAAGCCAAGTTCTATTCAAGTAAGACACAGGGAACTGTGGATAAGTATCAAAGGGACTATCTGTTGGAAATACGTAGGACATTGTTTCCAGTTCCTCTACCTTTTAAAAACTGGCGTCTACGTGTCAAAACCTTGCGGTGGGTGGCCAGAGATGTGGAACTTTTACCAGTGGGACATTATAACCGGAGCTACGTTCTATCGGAAACCTTGTATACTCGTATATATGCTGGAACTCCTCCCGCCTAACTACCAGCTTGTGTTTTGCTGTAAAGTCCCTCCCTCCCCAATGGGTCACAACACAAATGTCCTGCTGTACCTTTATGAGTTGCGAATGAAAAATATATATGAAGAAAATTTCCCGACCCATGATCCTAACCAAGGTTCCGGGAGGGGTGGGGGGGGGGGGGGGAGGAGGCGGGGCGTAAGGCAAACGCCAGCACTGCTAATTCAATCCGAATTGGAACTCAGTGTGACTCCAATCAGCTCGCCTGGTATTGGACTGAAAAGTGTCTCAATGTACCCTGGGTCATTACTCGGACAGACAGCTCTACTTAGAGAACGGGAAAAAGTACTCATTTTATGGGTGATGAAGAGTAAGGAGTATATGGTTTTTGGTATATAATGAATTGTTACACCGAGAAGTTGCATAACAAGGAAATTATGGTCACGTCGACATCGATGTCATTGGACTCGGAGTACAAGTTTGGAATGTTTCAGGGAAGTTAAAGGGAATCTGCCGTTCCCATTTGAAATGAAACATCCCGGAATTTCCCTGGAACGATTTAGGGAAGTCACGGGGAAATCTAAATCTGTGACCGGGGGCGGGTTTGAACCGCCATCTTGTACGTTGCCAATCCATTTTGCTAACCACTGCGGCACCTCACTCGGTTTGATGAGCACGAAGCTTCGTAGTTGATTCATTATATACGTCACAGCCGATGATGACGCAACAGTGAGAGAAAACGTTCACAGAGACGAAACTCCTGGTTAGGAACCTGTTTCAGGCTGAGACACGCTTTCCACAACGCGGTAAAGTTGTCGCTTCACGAAATAACACCGTGCTTGAACGATACCGTCCACCTTACGAAAAAGTAACTTTCGCTGCGGTGGCAGTAAACACTATTAAGAATACGTAGGCCACAGCAGTCAGCTTCCAGTTGTGCAGCATTACAGCAAGTCCTACGCGAGTCAATAGGCGTTTTCTGTTGTCAGCGTCTATGAGAATTAAGTCGGAGTCCCGACACATACGACACGTGCATACTCCAATCATTTACCTGATCACGTCGTTCAATTATGCTTAGACCAGTATATGCCGAACGAAGTTGTGGTGGATGCTAAAGACCCAGCGTGCTGCAGTAGTCGTGTGAGATTGTTACTACGAACTCACAGAGAACTTCATAACAGGGTTAAGCGAAGTGAAGGTCTAGGTGACATAACTAAGTTTAACTCGAAATGAGCGTAGCCGGAGCACAGTGAAACTATTTGAGGTCCTACATTATACACTAAGCGGATTGAAATCATATATTTATTAACTCTCTCAGTGACCTTGCTTACTTCCAAATGGAAGCGTGCAGAAAGAGAAGGTCGAAATACTAAATTCAGTATTCCGAAATTGTTTCACAGCGCCATGTCGTAGCATACTTCCACCTGTCGGACGAAGGCCGAAATATCAGACAGTGAGATAAGTGAATAGACATTCAACTAAATCGCTCATTTGCGAAGAGACGTGTACACCGGATGCGATACGTGTGAGATTCTACAGAGATTGCTGGAAGGAACTCGCTCCTTTGCTAACAGCAGTGAACCGTAAGTCGTGTAGTACCAAACGACTGGAAAAAGAGAAGAAAAAGGAAGGTCATTCTAGCTTTTAAAAATACTCTTCGGACAGATACTTCTAACTGTAGGCATGTGTTGATGTTATTAGTCTGCTTAAGAGTAGTGGAACACGTTTCATGCTCGCGTGTTATGGCATATTTGGATGAAGAAAATCTATGTAACAATCAATAGAGATTTTCCGAAACGGACTGCACTGATCGTTTCTGAAATCCAAAGCTTGGCAGACAAAGGTGCCCAGTTGATGGGTTGCTCAACTTTTGCAAGACAAAGGCTAATGAACTAAATACCCGTTTTTCCGTTTATCAGAATAGATTTGTGTCTAGATTCAGCACTTTGTAACACATACAACTCAGTACTATGACGTTGAGGGACTAACTCAAGGCAGAGTGATAGGTACACAGTTTATGTAAATGATTTACTCTATGACGTGGGTAGCACCTTGAGGGTTTTTGCAGGCGATGCCGTTTTCTACAGCAACGTCAGAGGACTGCAGAGATACGTAGGACGACCTGCGGAGTATCCGTGATTGGTGTAAGGGTTGGCACTTGACCGCCAACACGAATAAATGTAACGTAGTGCGCGTGAACAGGCGAACAAATCCATCACTCTTCGACTGCGCTACTGGCAAAAAGTCACTGTCAGCAGTAACACGCACTGTGCTACAATGGCGGATGATATGAACCTCTAATAAACAGTAACACAGTGCCTGTTATAAAGTACAGTTCACACAGAGCCACGAATAAGTGGAAACGGCAGAAAATGACAACTAGAGCAAATGCGCTGCAAATGATAATTCCGTCCGAACAGGCCTGGGAAGGCCGGCCGGAGTGGCCAAGCAGTTCTAGGCTCTGCAGTCTGGAACCGCGCGACCGCTACGGTCGCAGGTTCGTATCCTGCCTCGGGCATAGATGTGTGTGATGTCCTGAGGTTAGTTAGGTTTAAGTAGTCCTGAACCAACCTCAGCACGTCACTGGGTGCGCATATAGAGGGGCACGTAGCCGTGCCGTTTCCCGTGACGGGAGGCGCTGCTTCTGAGTCAAGTAGTTGCTCAGTTGGCTTCGGAGGCTCACGCTCACCGCCAAGCGCGACGCCCTTAAGTCCGGGAACCAGTGTTGCCACTGCGGCAAGGCCGTTGGCAGCGCAAATGATAAACAGCCGCATACACATCAATAAGTTATTCTAAGAAAATAAATGAGCCGACTGACGATGCCGAAACATGTTTCGGTTTTAAAGAACCATATTTCCCTAATTATACATTACGGAGATGTTCAATAAACGCCAGTGATATTAAGATGTTGGAAGAAGTGTCGGGGAAACCTATTAATCCCTCCGAAGTATGTCTAGCAAAATTAGGGCGACGAGAAAACCAGCGGAACTGGAACTGTTAGGCAAGTCTATCGATGGTCGTTCTTTGTGCGCATCGCTCCCAAATGTAGGTGCTATCAAAGCACCCTCCGCTACATACCGTGATTTCGCTTTTGAAGTGTTAATGTAGGGGACGAGTAAAATAAAACTCGCCCGAAAAGTGTTTCTTGCGCCTTATCCCTTTGACTACCAACGGGACGTAAGGGTCTCACGTTAAGTTTTCAGAGAACCGACAGCAGTTTGTTGCTTGTTAGTATGCGCATCGGTGTCGCATTGGTAAAGGAAAGCCTTCTAACGGTTAGCAGAATTCCTACAATTACAGATAGCACCTTCAGGTTGTGCTACCCTCAAGTTTCATTGTTAACCCTTTATCACCGCATTAGTCCGCACCTGCAGGTAGGCAACCTAGTTACCAGATTCGCGTAACGGTCTGCCCCCGCGCCTTCCCGGACAACAACTTGGACCCGTGGATCGATGCTTGGCGCATCACAAACGAAGCCAACACTGCTTTTGCGACGTCGTGTTCTCTAACCCTGGAGATACTTTTGAATTATCATGTATATCCTCCCCCCCCCCCGTTCCACAAAACAAACAAATCCCATTGGAAAATGAAACGGCGAAAAATATTCATTTTTTCATGTTATTGAGCCATTAATAATTAATTGTTGTTAAGCCAGTAATTAAAATAACCATACGTTAAAGCGCATGAAATGTATGCGCCGTTGCGAATACGAACAACCGTCAGCCGTATAATGGAATGACGACAGTGAAAATTTGTGCCGAACCGGGAGTCGAACCCAGAATTCAGAATAACACAGGCGCTGCAATATCGTATATACGTTGAAGTGTTGAAATAAAATTGATCGTCGAAGGAAATTGTGTAGGTTGGGTTGCCTAACTTGAGGTGCATGAAACATTTTCCAGGCCGGTTTTATTTCGCCCCCTCTATATGTAAACGTAGGTAACTTTGTCTCTCTCTCACTCACCTGCTGGACGCCGTCCCGCATGAACGCGACGCCGACGGCGCGGCCGCCCTCGAACAGCAGCTTGGTGGCGTGGGCGTGCATGGCCACGTGCAGGTTGTGGCGCAGGCGGACGGGCCGCAGGAAGGCCTTGGCCGTGGAGCAGCGCGAGCCGCGCCGGATGGTGCCCTGGGCGATCATGAAGCCCGTCTGCCGCTCGCCGTTGCAGTCGCGGTGCTCGTAGCCCAGCTGCTGGCCGCCCTGTGGGCAAAGTGCAGAGCTGCGGTACGGCACATCTTTACATTGGGATCTCCGGATACTTTTGATCAGGTGGTTGTGTAGATGCGCTCGGTGTAGCGAAGTATTTCATTACTTAATAAGTGGAAAGCTTTCAGTTAAGAACTCTCTCGACGAAACAACTGTAACTTAATACTGAAAAATTAAACAGATCACAGAAGTAACCCATTGAATTATAGATCTGTATCATTGATATCAATACAGCATATGCTGCCTTCGAATATTGTGAAATACCCCGGGCTGTTTGAATTTGCTCGAGAAACAGGCCAAGAAGGCGCAACGTATGAAATTTTTTTAACAACCCTGCAACACCCTTAAAAGCTTTTCCGACTGTTTCTGACAAACCCAGTATAAAGGATATAGGAGACAATCTACAGCTATTAGACTGTCTGCAGATGATGATGTCGCTTACCGTCTAGCAAAGTCAACAGAAGATCCAAAGGAATTGCTTAATGATTTAGACAGGACATATGTAGGTAGCGAAAACGGGCAACAACAAAAAAAGTTGCATTTCGATTCAGACCTATGGGTTACGATGAGGACCAACTTAAATTCGAATTGTCACATAGAAAATATAGTGGGGAGGAAACATAACAGCAGTCAGAGCTCGCAGGGGAAAGGTCGAGGTTTTTAGTTTTGAGATCGGCATTTCGAGAATGGAACGGTCGATAAATAGGCTAAGAGGGGTTCCGTACACCCCCTGCCAAACACCAAGTGTGAATTACGAACGACTCTGAGGTCTGGAGGTCCGCAGCTGTGGTAGCGCACTTGTAGCAGAAACTTCGCAAACAGCTGTATATTGAACCAGTTTTAGTTTGGCACTGCAGGTTACCAGGCTTGTAGCCACATCCTCAGGTGCATATTTGAATAACAAGAAATACACAGAGATAATGATTCAACCGCTATACATTAAAATAATACCAGAGCCACAAACACATAATTATCAGATTGGATAAAAAAACATATGTACCTCCGAACAGTCAAAACTTGGCGAAGAATGTAGGAGGCCCAACGGACATTTTGGCTGTAACTTCTTGTTTCGGGCTTCTCCATTCTTTGCCATATTATGTACCAAGTTTTAGTCTTTGTAAGTTCATTTTTGTGTATTTATCTATTCTCACAATTATGTGCTTATGGTTCTGGTATTACTTTGATGGGCAGGTGTTCAGTTATTATCATTCTGATCAGATATGAATCTGATGACCTGGCAACAGGCTACGTAACCAGTAGTGGGTCAATTACAGCTCTTTGCGCAGTTGTTGCTACAAAATGCAAGTGTGAACTGCAGAGCAGGGAGAGGAGTAGAGAGTGCTGGCTGGCTGGCTGGCTGGCTACCTGCACGAAGGCGACGGCGAGCGGCGAGCGCCAGGGCGCCTCCTGCACGGTGAGCAGCCCCCCTGTGGAGTGGTAGGCCGTCCTGGCCAGGTAGGGGTTGCGCTGGTCCTCCGACTTGCGGAAGTAGGGCAGCACCTCGTCGTAGCTCCAGCCCGGGTTGCCCAGCTGCGCCCAGCGGTCGTAGTCGCGCCGGTTGCCCCGCACGTAGATCATCGCGTTCAGCACGCTCGACCCGCCCAACACCTGTCGCCAGAGCATGCATAGTCTCCATCTCTACAACAGCGTATCACAATACACTCCTGTCCGAGAACAGATTGTGCCAATATATCCACTGTACCTGGCTAGAGATTGGCCGTCCTGTGACGGTATAAACTCCAGTTTGTGCAGTGGACAACTGATACGCAGTTCTCAAAAACAGGTAAATCGAAAATGAACACTGAGCTGACAAAAATCATTAGCTATAAGCACATATATAGATGACGGTAGTATGGCGTACACAAGGATAAATTGGAGTGCATTGACGAAACTGTCATTTGTACTCAGGTGATTCATGTGAAAAATTTGAATGCGGAATGGTAGTTGAAGCTAGATGCATGGCACATTCCAGTTTGGAAATCGTTAGTAGGGAATTCAGTATTCTGACATCTAAAATGTCAAGAGTTTGGCGAGAACACATTTCAGGCATTGCCTCTCACCAAGGACAACGCAGTGGCCGACTGCCTTGACTTAACGCCCAAGAGCACTAGCGTTTGCCTTAGAGTTGTTAATGCTAACAGACAAGGAGCGTTGCATGAAATTGGCGCAGAAATCAGTGTGGAACGTATGACGGAGGTATCGGTTGGAGCAGTGCGGCGAGAACTGGCGTTAGAGGGGTATAACAACAGACAACCGAGGCGAGTGCGGTGCTAACAACACGACGTGGCCTGCAACGGCTCTCCCGGGCTCGTGACTATACCCTACACGGACTCGAAAGCAGTTTGTGGTAGGGTTCGGATGTAGCACAGACCCGACAAAGCCACGGACCGAAAGGGCGCTGATAACCTTGTTGTTGTGCGAAACACTAATCACCATCATCTGAAGTTGTCAACAAGGCACTGTGCAAGCTGGTGGTGGCTGTGTTCACTTGGAATGGACTGGGCCCTTGGTCCAACTGAACCGATCATTCACTGGACATGGTTATGTTGGAGACCATTTGTTTCCAAACAACGATGGAATTTTTATGGATGACACTGCGCCATTTCAGCAGGTCACAATTTGAAGAACGTTGTGTACAATTTGAGCGAATGATTTGGCCGCACAAACCGCCCGAAATGAATTTCATCGAACGTTTGTGGGACGTAGTCGGAAGTACAGTTCGTGCACAACATTCTGCACCGGCAACACTTTCGCAATTATGGAGGCAGCCTGGCATTCTATGTCTCCAGAGGACTTCCAGAGACTTGTTGAGTCCGTGTCACGTCGAGGTCCGACAGGATGTCAGCAGGTGTCCCACGACTTTGCCGCCTCAGGATACGTGTTGTTGATTATCGGCGTCATAAACAATATATCCTTTCAAAACACTCTCAGCTCCTCCATCTATATTTGCAACAGTGTAACGACTGAGAGCTACCACAGCAACAACGAATTAGAGAATTAGTTTTGGTCACGCCCACATTCTATTCTCAGTACTCATATCGCTTGGCTGCCTTACGCGCCAGTTCCCACACAGAGATGATCGCGGTGGCTTACGGGAAGATATTGTTTCGTTTTCTCGGTATGCATTGCTTCTCTGTGCTGTGTATTTATTTTACGCGACAGAATGCCCCAAACTATTCGCGAAAGGCGCAGCAAAGTATGCGCCACTGTCCTTTGGTATCTCCCAACTACAGACGTCACGATTTTCGTGAAGTAACAGTGTAACAACTTCTAGGTAAATAAGACTGTCCAGCAGCCCCAAGTCCGTACCACTTTTATTTTTGCTTGTTTCGTCCGTCAGAAGCGAGCATCTTCAGAAATTTAATAGCAAATGGTCAAAGTGAATATGCTTCTGAGTGCAGCCGCAACGTCAGTCATAAAATGGAGTAAGTTTTCCATAAATCGTTAGAGTGATATGTATGCTAGATGTGTATATTCGACACAGCGGTTCTTCATTATGTGAAAACAGCTTGTTTTATTTGAGAAACATTTTTTTTCTATCAAAACGCTGTTCTTTTTCCCGTGTGAGAGGTTTTCCATTGGCTTTGCGCACACAATTTTGTCCCGGAATTTGTTTAAATTTTATTAAGAATTTCTTTTCTGCCTTTTGATTGCTTTCGAAGAAAATGTACGGAACTGCTTAATTGTGCTAAACCTATATTAACGGAGACACTACAGAGGAAGTAGTTTACAGAAGTTGACTAAAGGAAGGGATGGCTTTATAGGACACAACAAGAGCAGGAATATAAGTAGGTTTCTCTTGTTCAAAATGTTCAAATGTGTATGAAATCTTATGGGACTTAACTGGTAAGGTCATAAGTCCCTAAGCTTACACACTACTTAACCTAAATTATTCTAACGACAAACACACAGACGCATGCCCGAGGGAGGACTCCAACCTCCGCCGGGACCAGCCGCACAGTCCATGACTGCAGCGCCTGAGACCGCTCGGCTAATCCCGCGCGGCAGTTTCTGTTGTTACGGGAAACCTCGCGTGTAAAAATTGTTTTTTTTTTTTTTTTTCCATCAGTCTACTGACTGGTTTGATGCGGACCGCCACGAATTCCTTTCCTGTGCTAACCTCTTCATCTCAGAGTAGCACTTGCAACCTACGTCCTCAATTATTTGCTTGACGTATTCCAATCTCTGTCTTCCTCTACAGTTTTTGCCCTCTACAGCTCCCTCTAGTACCATGGAAGTCATTCCCTCATGTCTTAGCAGATGTCCTATCATCCTGCCCCTTCTCCTTATCAGTGTTTTCCACATATTCCTTTCCTCTCCAATTCTGCGTAGAACCTCCTCATTCCTGACCTTATCAATCCACCTAATTTTCAACATTCGTCTATAGCACCACATCTCAAATGCTTCGATTCTCTTCTGTTCCGGTATTCCCACAGTCCATGTTTCACTACCATACAATGCTGTACTCCAGACTTACACCCTCAGAAATTTCTTCCTCAAATTAAGGCCGGTATTTGATATTAGTAGACTTCTCTTGGCCAGAAATGCCTTTTTGCCATAGCGAGTCTGCTTTTGATATCCTCCTTACTCCGTCCGTCATTGGTTATTTTTACTGCCTAGGTAGCAGAATTCCTTAACTTCATTGACTTCGTGATCATCAATACTGATGTTAAGTTTCTCGCTGTTCTCATTTCGACTACCTCTCATTACCTTCGTCTTTCTCCGATTTATTCTCAAACCATACTGTGTACTCATTAGACTGTTCATTCCGTTCAGCAGATCATTTAATTCTTCTTCACTTTCACTAAGGATAGCAATGTCATCAGCGAATCGTATCATTGATATCCTACATATTGTACATGACCCGTCTCTCCCTATAGCTTACCTCTACTTTCTTCAGAATCTTGAACATCTTGCACCATTTTATATTGTCGAACGTTTTCTCCAGGTCGACAAATCCTATAAACGCGTCTTGATTTTTCTTTAGCCTTGCTTCCATTAGTAGCCGTAACGTTAGAATTGCCTCTCTCGTGCCTTTACTTTCCCTAAAGCCAAACTGATCGTCACCTAGTGCATTCTCAATTTTCTTTACCATTCTTCTGTATATTATTCTTGTAAGCAGATTCGATCCGTGAGCTGTTAAGCTGAATGTGCGATAATTCTCGCACTTGTCAGCTCTTGCCGTCTTCAGAATTGTGTGGATGATGCTTTTCCGAAAGTCAGATGGTATGTCGCCAGACTCATATATTCTACGCTACCCCTTTTTTATTTATTTTTTTAAATTTTTTTGTTATTGATCGATGTGTTTGGTCATTGCGGACGTCGCAAGACATCCTGTTCAAGTTCAGTGGTTGTTCCTTCCACTCAGTTTTTTTTATTACAGAGGGCAACTGAGGTACCGTGCCGGCAGTCCTAGACCACGGCTCTACCCTACAGACACTACAGAGAAAATAGTTTATAGAAATTGACTAAAAGAAGGAATGGATTTATAGCACACAACATGAGCAGGAATATAAATAATTTTTCTTGTCATGGAGAGAAGTTTCGCGTGTAAAAATTGTTATTGGAAGAACATCGCTTATTGGTTCGAAATAAATTGATTCTGAAGCCAATATCGCTAAATATTATTAATTTCACGATGGCGGTTTCGACAAGAATTTGCTGTCATCATCTGATCTTCGAAAATATAAACTTCATGCATATACTCACATAGCGGGAACACATTCCAGCGTAACCGCGTTTGTTTGAAGTAATAATAAGATGCAAATATAAAATACCATAGCGCTAGTATATTCGTTAAATTAGGTGTAAAATTATGTCCCAAATCGACAACATCAATGCAGGACGACCGTGGCTTGACTACAGTAAGCAGATCGAAATGGATGAGGGCTATGTTTAAGCAGAGATGAGGGGACTTGCAGGCAATAGCGTCTTCAGACACATCATCGCAACAACGTTTTGACTTACATTCAATCCCTAGTAAAACTGTATAGAAAAAAATATCAAAATCCAGCATAATGGTCGAAGGTAATGATAGTGTCGCAATGTCGATGTGTTAATATCGATGCTATTCGATATTTGTGGTATCTTTGATACCGTATACCATCGCCTTCTCTGCTTCGGACTCACAAATTGCCACAGCTTTGACAATTCGTGTCGCACACGTAGCTAGTCAGTGAGTATGGCCAGTAGGGAAATGGGACCGTGTCCCCCCTGGGGCAGTGGCGCGGCGTTCCGGCGGCTGCTAGCTGCGCGCTCACAGACCTTCCCGCGGGGCCAGTTGCAGCGGTCGCCGACCATGGCGAGGCAGTAGGGCGAGTCGTGGCCCGAGGCCGCCGTTTTGTACTTCCAGTCGAACTGCGACAGCTGCAGGTAGCCCGCCAGCGACGGCACGTCCGTCACCTCGTTCTCGTCCCCTCCGGCCTCCAGCAGCAGCACCTTCCAGCCGGGGATCTGCACCGGGAAGGCACGAGGGCGACAGTAGAGGCGCCGGCGCGCGGCCAACAGGTAAACAGCAGCGAGGAGGCCGGAGGGATAGGGCGAGGCGGGCAGTAGCAAGAGGGTCAGCGAACGTCTGCTTGCGATTTTCGTTCACTGCTCCAAGGAGCCCATTTTCAGATAATCACCAGGCCAGCTGGTAGTCAAGCACAAGAGTTTATATTGGGAATGAGTAGAAAGAGATCACCACTTCCGGCGTTTATGTTACAAATCTTACAAACAAAAATATATCTTTTCTAAAGGGTCACGCCGCCTTTCACTGTTTTATTGTTTATTTAAGTACAACCCAGGTTTCGGCCTTTTACGTCATTTTCAAGTATTTGATTTAACGTCTTTAACATATATCGCAGGACACTTGACATGGTGTCAGGCTCAAAGTCATAAGAAATACATTGTCTCCCCACGAAATGCCACATGTAAAATCACCATTTCGTAACAGTTCAGTAAATAATCGTGAGACCACATTTCTGGTGATTTACTGAAGCCGATTTGCTTATAGTGATGTTACATCTGGTATTCTGTGGGGAGCCAATACATTTGAGTATATCAGTAAATAATCGTTGGACACGATGTACTCTCACAATTATTTGATGATCTTTGATGTGGCATTTCGTGGGGAGCCAATATATTTCTCAATTTATGGCAAACTTAGAGCCTGACAACATGTAAAGTGTCCTGCAATATATGTTAAAGACGTAAAATCAAATATTTGAAAATGGCATAAAAGTCTGAAACATGGATTGTACTTAGATAAACACTAAAACTGTCAAATGGCGGTGTGTTCCTTTAAAAAATATTGTATGACTGTTACTCAGCAAATATAGCTAATACACTGAGGTGACATATCTTTAAGTCGTGGCATAGCGACATGCACATATACAGGTGATAGACGGCGGTAGTGTCTCGTACACAAGATTTAAAACGGCAGTGGATTGGCGGAGCTGTCATTTGGGCTCAGGTGATTCATGTGAAAAGGTTTCCTGTGATTTATAGTCTTACGACGGAAATTAACACACTTTGAACGCGGAATTGTAGATAGAGCTACACGCACGGGACATTTCATTTCGGCAACTGTTTGGGAATTCAGTTGACTCACGGTGTCAACAGTGTGCTGAGAATATCACATTTCAGGCATTACCTCCCACCACGAACAAGGCAGTGGCCGTCGGCCTTACATAACGGCAGAGAACAGCGGCGTTTGCGTAGAGTTCGCAGTGGTTCCGGACAAGCAGTACTGAATGAATAACTGCAGAAATCAATGTAAACCGTAGGACGGACGTATCCGCTAGGAGAGTGCGGCGAAATTTGGCGCTGATGGGCCGTGCCAGCAGCAGGCCGACGCGACTGCCCTTGCTAACAGCATGACGCCGTCTGCAGCGCCTCTCCTGGCCTCGTGACGGTATTTATTGAACCCTAGATGACTGGAAACTGTGGCCTGCTCAAACGAGTCCCGGTTTCAATTGGAAACAACTGATGGTAGCGTTCGAGTGTGGCGCGGACCCGACGAACTTACGGACTCAAGTTGTCAACAAAGCACTGTGCAATCTGGTGGTGGCTTCATAATTGTGTGGACTGTGTTCACTTCGAATCGACACTTCCTTTGGTCCAACTGAACCGATCATTGACTTGGAGATCATTTGCAGCATTTCGTAGACGTCAAGTTGCCAAAGAAAGATGGAATTTTTGTGGCTGACAAAGCGCCATGTCACTGGGCCACAGCTGTTTGTGATTGGTTTGGAGAAAATTCTGGACAATTCGAATGAGAGATGTGGCCGCCCCGATCGCCCGACCTGGATCCCATCGAACATTTATGGGACGTAACCGAGAGGTAATTTCGTGCACAAAATCTTGCTCCGCCAACACTTTCGCAATTGTGGACGGCTGTAGAGGCAACGTGGCTCAATATTTCTGCAGGGTGCTTCCGAAGATATATTGAGTGTCAAGCCTAGTTTAGAAGCTGCGCTTCGGCTGGCAAAAGCAGGTCCGACAGGATGTTAGGAGGTATCCAACGACGTCTGTCACCTCAGCCCACAATACCAGCAATAAGCGTGGAGCAGGCAGCAGTTGCAGCAGTTGCAGCTGTGTGTACGCACCTCGGAGAGCCTGCTGGCGACTACGGCCCCCGCGGAGCCGCCGCCCACGACGACGAAGTCGTACTCCGGCAGCAGAGTGCGCGCGTTGATGGGGTGAGTCTCCGGGTCGACGGAGGCGTACCGGTAGTAGGCGGTGAGGCCCATGGCGAGCAGCGGCGCCATGAGCCACGTGGCCGGGCTGACCGCGCCCACGCCGGCGCCCGCCCCGCCCACCATCGACAGCAGCGTCGGCGGCATCTGCAACAGGTGGCCGTCACGGTCCCTGAGCGTAGCGCGTCACGCGGTCTGCAGCTCTCCAACACCGTCCAAGGTGGCGACCTTATACATCTTAATACACTACTGGCCATCAAAACTGCTACACCAAGAAGAAATGCAGATGATAAACGGGTATCCATTGGACAAATGTATTATACTAGAACTGACATGTGATTACATTTTCACGCAATTTGGGTGCATAGATCCTGAGAAATCAGTACCCAGGACAACCACCTCTGGCCGTAATAACGGCCTTGATACGTCTGGGCATTGAGTCAAACAGAGCTTCGATGACGTGTAGAGGTACAATGGTCCATGCAGCTTCAACACGATACCACAGATCATCAAGAGTATAGACTGGCGTATCGTGACGAGCCAGCTTCTCGGCCAAAATTGACCAGACGTTTTCAATTGGTGAGAGATGTGGAGAATGTGCTGGCCAGGGCAGCAGTCGTACATTTTCTGTATCCAGAAAGGCCCGTACAGGACCTGCAGCATGCGGTCGTGCATTATCCTGCTGAAATGTAGGGTTTCGCAGGGATCAAATGAAGGGTAGAGCCACGGGTCGTAACACATCTGATATGTAACGTCCACTGTTCCAAGTGCCGTCAATGCGAACAACAGGTGCAACCAATGCACCCCATACCATCACACCGGCTGATACTCAAGTATGGCCATGACGAATACACGCTTCCAGTGTGCGTTCACCGCGATGTCGCCAAACACACATGACGTTCTAAACAGAATCTGGATTCATCCGAAAAAATGACATTTTGCCATTCTTGCACCCAGGTTCGTCGTTGAGTACACCTTCGCAGGCTCTCCTGTCTGTGATGCAGCCTCAAGGGTAACCGCAGCCCGGTCTCCGAGCTGACAGTCCGTGCTGCTGCAAACGTCGTCGAACTGTTCGTGCAGATGGATGTTGTCTTGCAAACGCCCCCATCTGTTGACACAGGGATGGAGACGTGGCTGCACGATCCGTTACAGCAATGCGGATAAGATGCCTGTCATCTCGACTGCCAATGATACGAGGCCTTTGGGATCCACTACGGCGTTCCATATTACCCTCCTGAACGCACTGATTCCATATTCTGCTAAGAGTCATTGGTTCTCGACCAACGTGAGCAGCAATGTCGCGAAATGATAAACCGCAATCGCGATAGGCTACAATCCGACCTTTATCAAAGTCGGAATCGTGATGGTACGTATTTCTCCACCTTACACGAGGCATCACAACAACGTTTCACTAGGCAACGCCGGTCAACTGCTGTATGTGTATGAGAAATCGGTTGGAAACTTTCCTCATGTCAGCTTGTTGTAGGTGTCGTCTCTGGTGCCAACCTAGTGTGAATGCTCTTAAAAGCTAATCATTTGCATGTCACAGCATCTTCTTCTTGTCGTTTAAATTTCGAGTCTGTAGCACGTCATCTTCATGATGTATCAAATTTTAATGGCCACTAGTGTATAATCGTTATGTTAAAATCGCCTAATTCACATTACTACACTCCTGGAAATTGAAATAAGAACACCGTGAATTCATTGTCCCAGGACGAGAAAACTTTATTGACACATTCCTGGGGTCAGATACATCACATGATCACACTGACAGAACCACAGGCACATAGACACAGGCAACAGAGCATGCACAATGTCGGCACTAGTACAGTGTATATCCACCTTTCGCAGCAATGCAGGCTGCTATTCTCCCATGGAGACGATCGTAGAGATGCTGGATGTAGTCCTGTGGAACGGCTTGCCATGCCATTTCCACCAGGAGCCTCAGTTGGACCAGCGTTCGTGCTGGAGGTGCAGACCGCGTGAGACGACGCTTCATCCAGTCCCAAACATGCTCAATGGGGGACAGATCCGGAGATCTTGCTGGCCAGGGTAGTTGACTTACACCTTGTAGAGCACGTTGGGTGGCACGGGATACATGCGGACGTGCATTGTCCTGTTGGAACAGCAAGTTCCCTTACCGGTCTAGGAATGGTGGAACGATGGGTTCAATGACGGTTTGGACGTAGCGTGCACTATTCAGTGTCCCCTCGACGATCACCAGAGGTGTACGGCCAGTGTAGGAGATCGCTCCCCACACCATGATGCCGGGTGTTGGCCCTGTGTGCCTCGGTCGTATGCAGTCCAGATTGTGGCGCTCACCTGCACGGCGTCAAACACGCATACGACCATCATTGGCACCAAGGCAGAAGCGACTCTCATCGCTGAAGAAGACACGTGTCCATTCGTCCCTCCATTCACGCCTGTCGCGACACCACTGGAGGCGGGCTGCACGATGTCGGGGCGTGAGCGGAAGACGGCCTAACGGTGCGCGGGACCGTAGCCCAGCTTCATGGAGACGGTTGCGAATGGTCCTCGCCGATACCCCAGGAGCAACAGTGTCCCTAATTTGCTGGGAAGTGGCGGTGCTGTCCCCTACGGCACTGCGTAGGATCCTACGGTCTTGGCGTGCATCCGTGCGTCGCTGCGGTCCGGTCCCAGGTCGACGGGCACGTGCACCTTCCGCCGACCACTGGCGACAACATCGATGTACTGTGGAGACCTCACGCCCCACGTGTTGAGCAATTCGGCGGTACGTCCACCCGGCCTCCCGCATGCCCACTATACGCCCTCGCTCAAAGTCCGTCAACTGCACATGTCGCGGCATGCTACCAGTGTTAAAGACTGCGATGGAGCTCCGTATGCCACGGCAAACTGGCTGACACTGACGGCAGTGGTGCACAAAAGCTGCGCAGCTAGCGCCATTCGACGGCCAACACCGCGGTTCCTGGTGTGTTCGCTGTGCCGTGCGTGTGATCATTGCTTGTACAGCCCTCTCGCAGTGTCCGAAGCAAGTATGGTGGGTATGACACACCGGTGTCAATGTGTTCTTTTTTCCATTTCCAGGAGTGTAGTTTCGGCTTTTTATTACATTTGCAAATGTTGTAATTACTCCACAGACACTCTAAGAAATAAACACTCACCACGAAGGAGTTCTGCAAATTGGTCACAAGCTGATATTCCTACATGTATAGATGGAAAATACGAAATCGTAAACTTTGGCGGCCGACGCACTTCAGCGCAGTTTCGAGCGTAGTTGGCAAGCATAGTAATTAGGTGATTTGTCGATATCAGGACATAAAATCATTTCCAATTTCACTTGGTGTACTCAGTTGGACAGTAGCTGTTCCTCACAAACAAGTGCGTGTACGATATACGCAAATGATAGCATTTGAGAGAGGACGTGTAGTTTGGTTCAAAGAAGCCGGTTGGAGTGGTCTGCGAATCGCTCGACATTTCAATAGGAGGGACGCCACTATTCGACGATATTTGAAGAAATTGATGAACCGTGACCGAACAGAGAACAAGAAGAAAACGGCCGGTCGACCCAGAGAGATGACAGAACGTGAGCACCGAGCAGTCGCCAGAGAGCCACTCAAAGCGGTGGATTCATCATTATGATCGTTCCGACATGCAGTTCGTGCTTCACTGACAGCAAGGACCATAAATAGAAGGCTCACGTAAAGGAGGCTTTCGCCGACTACTGTTGACCACTGTGCACCAACAAGCCCCCTTCGAATTAGGCTCCGGTGACCAGTAAAGACGTGTCTGGAGACACGCCGCCCAGGGCTACAATAATAACCTGATTGTCGCCCGCCATATGGCCCAACTACGGTGTGGGGCTCCATTTCGTTTCATAACAAGACCACTGTGGTGGTCATCTGCGGCATTCTTATCGCCACCGCGGTACGTCGACGGTATTCTGCGCCCTGCTCTGTTGCTCTTCATGCAAAGCCATCTGGGACTTACATTTGAGCCAAATAATGACCACCCCCACACACCGAAGAGCTTCTTATGCTTGTTTTCGTCTTTTCCAAACCCTACCTTGCCCAGCAAAGTCGCCAGTTCTCTCAACAACTGAGAACGATTGGAGCGTTATGGCATAGCTCTCTAACCTTCTCAGGATTATAGCGATCTAATGCGCCACTTGGACAGAATTTGGCTCAATATCCTACAAGAGGACATCCAACAACTCTGTCAATCAATGCCAAGCCGAATTATTGCTTGCACAAGGACCAGGGGTGAGCCAACGCGTTTCACTGCCCGTTTTTTGAATCTTCTTAAAATCTTGAATAAACCATCCAATTTTTCTGCAATTGGCATCACTTGATTGTCTGTACGAGTACATCAAATCTACCGATTTCCGTCCCACTCGAGTAATTTCTGCGTAGTGCTTCGATTTTTTTATTCTTTTTATCTTTGAGTGAATATAAAAGAAATTGTAGAAAACGAGTCAATGAAATATCCATCATGTCGTCACATTGTAAAATATAGCTGTGTGCTCTTTATACACTGAAGCGCCAAAGAAACTGGTACAGACATGCCTATTCAAATACAGAGATACGTAAAAAGGCAGAATACGGCGCTGCGGTGGGCAGTGACGTGAGTTTGAACGTGGTGTTGTAGTCGGCGCTCAAGCGATGGGGCACAGCATCGCTCGAGGTGGCAATGAAGTGGGGAATTTCCCGTACGACCATTTCACGAGTGTACCGTGAATTTCGGGAATACGGTAAATATCTAATCTCCGACGTCTCTGCGGCCAGAAAACATTCTGCAAGAGATTCGTTCAACTTGACAGAAGTGCACCCTTTCTCAAACTGCTGCAGATTTCAATGCTGGGCCATCAGCAAGTGTCAGCATCCAAACCATTCAATAGAAACACCATCAATATGGGCTTTCGGAGCCGAAGGCGCACCCCTGTACCCCTGACGACTGCACGACACAAAGCCTTACGCGTCGCCTGTGTCCGTCAACACCGACATTGCACTGTTGATCACAAAAACATGTTGCCTGGTCTGACGAATCTAGTTTCAAATTGTATCGAGCGGATGGACATGAACAGGTAAGGAGACAACCTCATGAATCCATGTAGCCTGCATGTCAACAGGGGACTGTCCGAGCTGCTGGAGGCTCCGTAGTGGTGTGGGGGCGTGTGCAGTTGGAGTGATACGGAATCCCTGATGCGTATAGATACGAGTCTGACATGTGACACTATGTGAGCATCCTGTCTGATCACTTGCGTCCAGTCATGTCCATTGTGCATTCCAACGGCTTTCAGCAATTCCAGCAGGGCAATGCGGCACCCTGCAAGTTCAGAATTGCCACACAGAGTGGCTCCAGGAACACTCCTCTGAGTTTAAACACTTCCGCTGGCCTCCAAACTTCCCAGACATGAACATTATTGGACAAATTTGAGACGTCTTGCAACGTGCAGTTCTGAAGAGATCTCCACCCCCGCTTACTCTCGCGGACTTAACGGGCAGCCCTGCAGGATTCACGGTGTCAGTTCCCTCCGGCATTGCTTCAGACATTAGCGGAGTCCACGCCGCGCTCGTGGGGCACCTACGTGATATTAGGCAGCTGTGCCAGCTCCTTTGGCTCTTCGGCGTATAAGGCAAATGGAAGAGGGGGGGGGGGGCGAAAGCGAACTAAGGCGTATAACTTTTTTAAATCCTATTGTGTTAGAAATCGATTTGATTTAGCCCTTTCTGAGCTAATCGTAACAAAATACGAGGGTCGGTCAAAAAGTAATGCCTCCCATTTTTTTCTACTTAAAAAAATTAAGTTAAGTGAAAAATTTGAATTTGGCGCCATTCCTCAAACCTTCTTCTGCAATCCACTGCAGTAGTAACTTTCTGTGTCAACAGGTGGCAGCACAGCAGAAGTTT
This sequence comes from Schistocerca gregaria, assembly GCF_023897955.1. Taxonomy (NCBI): domain Eukaryota; kingdom Metazoa; phylum Arthropoda; class Insecta; order Orthoptera; family Acrididae; genus Schistocerca; species Schistocerca gregaria. Next base: position 508,179,752 of record NC_064927.1, read on the forward strand.
GTAAGATGGCCGACATCGATGTTCGTTTGAGACAGCGTTGTGTGATTGAATTCTTGAATGCAGAAGTTGAAACGCCCATACGCATTCATGAAAGACTGAAGAAGGTGTATGGTGTTGTGACAGTGGATGTCAGCACTGTTAGACGATGGGTTCGTCGTTGTAAGGAAGCTGAAGGGCAAACACCGTTGACTGACGAAAAGCAGAGCGGCAGGCCGGTGAGTGCAGTGACTCCACACAACATTCAGCAAGTTGATGACATCATTCGTGGTGACCGTCGGGTGACTGCAGATGAAGTGTGTCGCATTATTTCTCTTAGTAAAGGCAGTGTGATCACGATTATTAAACAATTGGGGTACTCAAAAGTTTGTGCACGGTGGGTTCCAAGAATGTTAACCGATCAGAATAAAGAGGCAAGGAAAACAATAGCCTCCCAACACTTGCAGCGCTTCCGTTTGGAGGGAGATGAGTTTCTGAAAAAAATTGTGACCGGGGACGAAACATGGGTGCATTTTTTTGAACCCGAATCAAATAGGCAGTCAATGGAGTGGCGTCACACAAGCTCGCCGAGGAAGAAAAAATTCAAAACTGTGCGATCGGCAGGGAAAGTTATGGCACACACCAGTCGTCACACCTCTGACGAGATTGTCAAAATTGGGTGGGAAGTTTTGCCTCATCCCCCATACAGCCCTGACCTGGCACCATCAGACTTCCATCTGTTCGGGCCACTAAAAGAAGCTCATCGTGGGATTCATTTTGAACATGAGGAGACCGTCAAAACATCCGTGCGTCAATGGCTTAGGAAGCAGAGCTGTGATTTTTACCGTGCTGGGATACATGCCCTTGTTCAAAGATGGACCAAAACTGTAGAGATGGGCGGAGATTACATTGAAAAATGACAAAATGATCCTCAATGTTGTGGTTTTCAACCTATGTAATTGCATTTAAATTTCCTGACAATCAAACGTAGAAAAAAAAATAGGAGGCATTACTTTTTGACTGACCCTCGTATATCGATTTATGTAGCTGCCAAACCCTGACCAACCACTTATTATGGAAAAGCTGCCTCTACCGGAAGGCATAAGCCACACAGCCGTAGGTGACTCAGACGCAATGCAGACCTATCTGTTGGTAGTGCGTTCTCGAGAAATCCGTTCCCACATCCTCGATCTGTTAACCTTACTTGACGTTACCCATAGTGCAGTTTTTTGTACGCTGCGCTACGACAAATAAACTCTGATGACGAACAGCAGAACAACGCTCCGGGAGAGATTAGTGCACCAGCAAACAAACCTGGTAAAATCTTAATGCACCGTCGTGGTCCAGAGTTCTCCAGTTTTGTAAATGTACATTCGTTATAGGAATTACAAGTGTGTTTATCAGGATTCACGGAGGGAGCTCCGCTGACCGCAGCTACTTCTAACCAGCACGACACTGCGCCACGAACAAAACGGTTACTCGAGTATGAACATACAACCCTACAAACAACCCTACGCTGCCACAATAGTGCTATGATGTGCTGCATATGATTTATGCTCTGTACAACACGGGGCTTAAGTCGCAATAAGTACAAAAATAAAATAAGAAAAAAAAGAAGCCATAATAACATTGCCGTCTGGCGATAGGCGTGTGTAGTGCAGCTCATTGCCAGTTCACTCCCGCCTGTTTGTTCTGCTCATCTGCAGTGATTGTTTTTGCTAGCACTCTTTTGTTCTTGTTTCGTATTTTTCGTGGTGGCAAGTTTAAGTCAAAACGCGCAGCTGTGAAATTTTACTTTCTACTCCGTAAAAATTCTGCTGATACTGTTTTAATGCTGAAAACAGCTTACCAAGACGATACTATGGGAAAAACTCAAGTGTACGAATGGTTTGCTCGACTTACAGATAGCGGCATGTCGTTCGATGGCGAACGTCGTTCTGGACGTCCATTAACTGCCTGAACCGACGAAAATGTTTAAAAAAATTCGAGAGCTTGTCCTCACAGACCGTTTTAAGAAGTTTTCAAAAAAAGACTCGATTAATGACAGACAGGAGAATGGTTTTTCTAACACGACAACGCACATGCACACACAACCATCTCTTTTAGACAGTTTTTGGCTAAAAATGGCACGGTTCCGCTACCCCACGCACGTTACTCGCATAACCTGGCTTCGTGCGTCTGTTTCTCATTTCCATGCATGAAACAGGGGCATGAAAGGACACCGATTCAACAACATTGAAGAAGTGAAGGGAAAAAAAAAAAACGAGGGAGGAGCTGTCAGGCACTTTTAAAGACGACTACCGAAAATGTATCGAATAGTGGAAGAACTGGTGGGATAAATGTATTAGTTGTAATGGAAATTATATTGAATGGTTTTACAAACAACTTGAAAAATTATAGTTTTTAAAAATACTTCCGGTGTTTTTTGGTACCCCATGGTAACACGATATTCTCAAAGAGACAAAATGACGTCGCGAGCAAGAGGCCGTCGGCAGTGACGCGGTCAGAGGCAGTAAACAGCTACGCAGAATGTGCTCACCGTGACAGTCAAAATATACTTTACCGACACCAATGAAATTCAGTGAGTACTGATGTTTATGTGACTAGACGTCGCCAGCTCGTCATGAACAAAAACAAAGCTTATTACGCCGCAGAAGCGCAGCTGCCGTTCTCCCCCTGTCCGACCTCTTCCTACAACCAGCATATCCTCCAAGAACACTGGGTCGTCACCGCACTGCTGCCGCGACGTCAGACTATCCACATTAGGAAAATTAATACTTCTGATATTATAACGCCTTAAATCCACTGAAGAGAGACTCAGAATGATGCATGAAATAATTTTCCCCTCTTCCTAGTTTGGATAAGACCTAGTTTTGTGATGGACTGATTTTCATTTTCGTTCTGCACCGCCTTGGACTGTTCCAGCTAGCCGCTGGTGAGGGGGTGCTCGCCCACTGCTAACTACGCCCTGTCTTTATTTTTGTCGGCCAGCTTCCAGACGCGTCCCGACGCCACACTCAGCTCTCACCACAAGATGGCGCACGCTTTTTGTGCGCCTTCTCCCTCCTGCAAGACAGCAGCTTCTCACGGCCATTGCCGGTTAACGCCAATTCTGATTATTACGCTCAGTCAGAATTCATATATCTCGTCATCCCATGCAGTTTTCGTTTTAAATAAAATTTCACATCTCCCTACGTAATTTTCTTCCTGAATGCTCGTCTTAATCTTGTAATCATGCACCGCGTGCGCAGTGAGATGGCATACCACTGCTACGTCTCAGGCCATAGGCGAAACAAGGTGAATACGAGGCACTCTGTACGCACTTACGTTTGCAGTATGCGATTTTTAAAGGTAGTTTCTTATAAGCACAAGCAAGAGTACAATAAATAAAAGCTTACGTTGATTTTAAACGTAGGAATTCGTAGACTTTTAACGTAAGAATTCGACTGCGAGAAAGTGCTGTAAAATCTGAATTCGAGAAAGTAATTGAAAGTGTTTATCTGGTTCCCTGTCTATTAAAACATTCGTAATGGCAAGAATAATGTCTGAATTTAATACTGTGAATCGTTAAACTTTTAAACTGGCTCTGAAAAAACTCAATGTTTCCGTTTTATTATTGTTATTATTATTATTATTATTATTGGCTTACCTCTTGCAGAATGGAAACACCACGATACTGCTCTTGTCTTGAAAAGCGCGTCGCGTTTGCTGAGCTACAGCAAACTACTGAGACGCGCCTGGTGAAATGCACTCTCTCTCTCTCTTTTTTTTTAAAAAAAAAAAGAAGAAAGGCGGCGAAGTATACTTGGTTCATAACAAAGTTCAAAAAAAAAATTGATAATTGATATTTTGGCATGGACTCGGGATGAGGACAATGACCTGGGGTAAGTTATAACGTCAAATGTAATCAGTTTTCTGATTAGAAAAGTTCTGCATGGAAAAATTATCTCTTTCTTTGCTTCACAAACATTAATACACAAAAAATACAGTTTTCGAGTGGACAAAAAGAAACACAGATTTCGAGTGGACAAAGGTAAGTAATGTTTAACACCAAACGAGATCTTCTCAACAAAAAGAATGACATTAAAAATTCAACAGTTGTTTCTAGTCCCTAATCCAAGTTGAAAATTACGCATGGCTGTTTATCTTCCCGTAGACGCAGGTCTTTGGATGCCTGAACAGCCGCACGGAGTGGACTCGCGTTTTGAGACGCCATGTCACGGATTGCGCTGCCTCTGCCGCAGGAAGTTCGAGTCCTCCCTCGGTCATCGATGTGTGTGATGTCTTAGCATAAGTTAGTATTAGTTAGTTTAAGTAGTGTGTAAGTCAAGGGACCGATGACCTCAGCAGTTTGCTCCCTTAGGAATCCACACATCGTGCGACAGCTACGGTCGCAGGTTCGAATCCTTCCTCGGGCATGAATGTGTGTGATGTCCTTAGGTTAGTTAGGTTTAAGTAGTTCTAAGTTCTAGGGGACTGATGACCTCAAATCTTAAGTCCCATAGTTCTCAGAGCCATTTTCTGAATTCACACATATTTGAACATATCATGTCTGAACCAAGAATGCGTAACTACAAGCTACTGCAATAAAGTACAAAATACGTTACATTAAATCCTCTTCTACTAGTTATTTAAATAATCATAATAAAATATTCATCTCAAAACGCCTCAGTCTCTTTCCTCATCTCAAATAATTAATCGGTGAGTCAGCACGCTGCAACCGTACCACTCGGCCTGTGGCCGCGTCAGCACTTCCGGCTGCCGAGCCGCCTCCTCTCACGGTTCACAGTAAGCGTCGTGGCCCGCGCATCTGGCAGGGATGGCCCGAGCAGTCGCCCAGGCGACACAGCGTCTCTGATGGCGCTGCGCGCATACAAAGATGGTTACGCGTTCTTCCAAATACCAGAGAAATACCCATGAAATCATCTACACGTCCTGTCAATGCAAACTGCAGAGGCCGTCATATCCCAAGATCCTTCCTTTTAGGTCCAAGCTAATACTAAAATATAAATTCTTTAAACAGTTAGTATGCTAAGTCCACCAAAACATAAGCGACCGTATTAAAAACGCTTATACTTACATACATTATAAACGGTTAAACGAACCACAGTCAAATACTTGTTGAAACACTTGGGTCATTGAGAAAATAGGTACAGAATTTCTTTTTATTGACATACTTTATAACATTTCATGGTATTCAGAATACATATAACTTGCGTCTGCATTTCATGACGAAACTGAATGTGGGTTATGTATCACATCTGATGGTAGCAATGATTTACCGAAACTGGTGATGCGAACCAAGCGATCTCCACGCGATAGATTATTATACACCCATCACGCATTACCGAAACATTTTATTTATTTATTTATTTTTTACAAATAGGTTCCACTAAGTATGACCTGACATGGCTTCTGCGGAGAGAGAGAGAGAGAGAGAGAGAGAGAGAGAGAGAGAGAAGAGGTGGGGGGGGGGGGTTAGCAAGGCAACGTGTCACGATTCTTCTGACTAAGCTACATATCCGTCGGAAGCTCGGTACATGTGGCAGTATATGTAATATATTTTACTCGTTTGCAACAAATTGACCATCTATGCTATATTATTGTTGTTCTGTGAAAATACGCTGTTAATCTTGTAATTATTTCTTTTCATGGGAAGGTAATCGTGTTAGTTGTCAATTAAACGGTTCGAATTTTAATCCGCAACCTTTCATTTTGATCTGTTCTACATTGCAGTTCTTTTATTAAGAGGTATTGCGACGTCTATTGATTGCGTAGTTATCCTGGCATATTTTTACGTTTGTCATTCAAAAAGCTAACACCTGTTAAGTTTTTGCAATGGAGGTATATGAGCAGCAAATCGACTTGTTACATAGCAGTTGCCTTTTGGCTGATTTTTAATGCCATTACAGCGTGTTTAGATTATCTACCTATATTCACAGTGTCTCCTTTAATGTTGATGCTTTATGATTTCGTAAAACTTGAGTTCGATGTGCCTTTTTTAAACCTACATATAACGCCACGGTTATTCTCGCACCTAATTGTCATAGATAGAATAATATTTTTGTGGTGTCCTTAGTATCCACGTTCAGTTCTTTCCTACAAAAGCTGTGAAGTTTTTGTAAAATTGGTATTACTTTGTATTGTGCATAATATCGTAGATATTCTCCCTAATACACACATTTGTCCATATCGTCAGTGGGATATTTATTGTGTGCCTTTTACTACCAAATTATTGAATACCACTACGCTAAGCATCTTTCCCTCCACGGTAATATTCATACCGTTGACCTGTCGAGCTTTCAACATTTTCCTTGCAGCTTGCGCCCCATATTTCTGTAAACTCTGTCATTGCTTTCCACTTCTTACTTCATTGAACTTAATGATGTTAACAGCAAGCATTTTCCGCGATCACTTACCATGCTTGCGCTGCGAGGAAAGAGAGAGCACTACCATTAACTATCTAGTCACATGGCCAAATTAGCTTCCGGTATGGCCAAGTCTACGGTCCTCTTTGAAGAGGTATGACTGCCTGGAGAGAGCGTTGTTTATGGGCGTTTGTGATTGGCGTAGCCCGGTGGTTTGACATGGGGTCATAACTTACGGTAATTTCTTGTTCTTGCATTTTCTAGCGTTGCCTAGTGAACGATTATGTAAACTGTTCTTGTATAGTGCGGAATTATAAATTTAAGTCGCAAATATCCGAAAATGAAAGTTATGAATATAATTGCCATGACAGCCGTATAGATGACAGGCGAACATAAGTGGTTTTTAAATTGAGGCTGTAAACGTTACTGTGTGGATGCTACAGTCAGTTGCACGGGAGACGTCAGTTTCAAATTTTGTGCACAGCGTGGAGCTGGTCGAGATAGTTACAGAAACTTTTTGTAACCGGTTATAACCTATATGTCATTAAGTAAGTAGCAGATAAAACGTGCTTGAAGCTATGACCCAAACATAGCAAAGAACACGCACTAAGTTAACTTTGAGTATATGTGATACTCCGTTCGATGTGTCAAACCCAGATTTTATCTTGAAAACAGGCATACCGGAATGAAACTGCTCTCGCAAATAGAAATAGAAACGAGTAACTGACAGGTGTAGAGGTATGAAACCGCAGTTTACCTATAGATCGCGCTAGCCGTCAGCGTAGGGCCCGTGAGAGCGCCCCTCCAGCGCCGTCTGCTTCCTGTAATGGCTGAGAAAGAATGTCAACACACCGCAACTCAAGTTCCATACATCGGTATCTGATGCAAACCCGTAAACATGTCAAGTTTTGTGCCTACGAGCTTTCGGCGGACATGCTCGTGGGAAAACACAGTGTTTCGAGGGGTTCAAAAAATTCAAAAATGGTGACTTTGACGTGAGAAACGACAACCGCGGGAAATCGCCGAAAAAGTTTGAAGACAACGAATTGCAGGCATTATTGGATGAAGATGATACTGGAACTCAACAAGAGCTCGCGGAACAATTGAATGTGACGCAGAAAGCCGTTTCTCTTGGGAAAGGTGCAGAAAGTGGGAAAATGGACTCCGCATGAACTGAATGAAAGACGGCAAGCAAATCGAAAGAATCCAGGCAAACCATCGACATCCACTGAAAGACCAAATCGCTTTGGAAAGAATGCTCTGTGTTTGGTGGGATCGGAAGGATGTCATCTATTATGAGGTGCTAAAACCTGGTGAAACCGTTATCACTGATCGCTACCAACAGCAAGCGATCGATTTAAATTGAGAATTACGTGAAAAACCGACCGGAATATGGAAAAGTTCAACGCTAAGTCCTATTGCTCGTTGACAACGCCCCATCACACACAGCAAAACAGGTGAGGGAAACCATCGAGGCGGCCAGTTGGGAAATCCTAGGGCATCCGTTTGCACACTGGCACACTGCACACTGGCACACTCTCTCGCTGAACAATGCGACAATTCGCATCAAATGTACGAAAATGGCTCGCTGAGTGGTTCGCTTCAAAACAAGAACTGTGTTTTTTTTTTTTTTTTTTGGCATGACATACAGAACCTGGCGGAGAGATGGGAGAAATGTATAAATAGCAATGGAGGCTATTTTGAATAAAATATTGTTTATCAGTTTGAAACAACAGACGCGTCATTATTGCAACCAAATTCCTGTGTCATACTTCTACACCAGGTAGTTGGTGTTTATTTGGTATTATTGCCACGTGCCTAATTCTGATTAGATGATTTCCACCGAAGACGTCTCTGACAGCTGGAGACACGGCAGGAGCTCCAACGTACAACTAGCCTGGACCTCCTGTTGTTGTTAGGTAAAACGCCAGCTGTTTCGAATTACACTCGATATTTCGTGTTCGGAGTGTCGACATGCAACTCCTCTCAGCGCGAGAGAACGCCGTTTCGCAAGCAGCCGCACGCCAGCGGCCACCGCTTTCTAGAGAGGCGTCCGACTACAGGCGTGCGCTGGAGGATGGCAAGAGAGCCAACTCGCATCCTGCCCACAGTTTTCTCTTCATTACAGAATTCTCGTACACTTCTAAAAGTGGGTGGATAACTATCAGTTCCCTCTGATCTAATAAGGCTTTTGTGCAGCCTATAAAAAAAAACAAACACAACCCGCTATTTTAGTCTCCAGCCCCCCCGCCCCCCACCTCGCTGCTCAGCTGGATGTCGTACCTTCCGACATGCATGTGTCTGGCCAAATGTTGGAGGCACTCCACGAGGAGCAGTGCGTGAATGACGGGGAGGTTAGTGACGCAGCCAGACGATGGCTCCGACGTGGGCCGGTGCAATGGCACCACACAGGCATACGGGCTGTCGCAGTAAGGTCGCGCAGGGACGTCGCATGGAACGGAGATTACGTTGAAAAGGGCTCTGTAGCCAAAAGAGGGGGAGTAAAATGGTGTATTGAAATCCTGAATAAAAATAATATGCTTTCTGAAGAAACGTGTTGCATCGTTTGTTGAACGCCCGTCGATGTGTGTCATTGGACTGTATTGTGCAGTCAAACGTAAGTGCGCACAATATACAGAATTCTCATAAACGTAAACAGCACAGAAACTCAGAAATAATGTCAACGGACATCACAAGACATAAAATTCTGACCCAAAAAAACGCAAATATCTACCAACATAGGCGGAACCCATCACGCTTAACATCGTTATAATTTTATACGATAGAACTGTATATTGCGGAATTATTTGCAAATTGCCGAAACACGACTCGTCGTAGATATATAACGCCAGTGTGCATCAAACTACGAAAGAATTGGAAATTTGTGGTAAGGTCTTACGGTGCCAAACTGCTAGGGTCGTCGGTCCTTAAGCCTACAAACTACTTAACATAACTTAAACTAACTTACATCACGGACAACACACACACCCGAGAGAGGACTCGAACCTCCTACGGGACGACAACCAAAAAAATATTTTAATTGTCGTTAGATTTTATCGCGGGTAATCTAATTGTAGACTTGCCCTGAAGTCATGTTTGACGAATAAATACTGATTCACAGTGAATGACAATGTTAGTGAAATGATTCTGCAGTATGTGATACTCATAATGTTTTTATTAGCACCCGTATATAATCCAGCTGCGATTATGGAGATTGGTCGCCCCTCTCTACATATCGACTCTTCGGTTCGGCACATTTTACCAGCGACTTATCTCTTTGGATTTCGTTTCACGTGGAGCAGTAGCCAAGCTGCCTGACAGCAGTCAAGTAAGAGAATAAGGATAAAAAAAATGGCTCTGTGCACTATGGGACTTACCATCGGAGGTCATCAGTACCGTAGAACTCAGAACTACTTAAACCTAACTAACCTAAGGACATCATACACACCCATGCACGAGGCAGGATTCGAACCAGCGACCGTAGCGGTCGCGTGGTTCCAGACTGTAGAGCCTAGAACGGCTCGTCCACGCTGGCCGGCTAATAAGGATCGTTTTATGTTGTGAGTTATGTGCACATTGACTCAGCGATAATGCAGGACAACAGCTTATCTGTCGCATTAACCTCTCACACAGGTGGCTAGCTAGCTGGTCTAATTAACCTGCAGTGTCGTGGACAATTGTAGCTAAGACGTACAAAGAGACGAACAGAAAAACAGCATAGCTTCATATGTCTTTTAATTTTTAAACGGAATGAAATAATACACGGTAAAACTCCAGCAATACGCTTCTTAGGGCACCAGATGTAAAACATCAGCTCTCTTTCTTTGCTGATATAGTACCGTAATTCTAACATAGAGTGAAGAAATTCCCAACACGAACACAATAAAAAGAGTAATTTTTCAGTGTGAGCTGTTTGTAACGTAAAAGCTTATTGCAAGGATTTCGCCGTATTGTAAATATGGGGATTTCGCCGTATTGTAAATATGGAAGCCTCCGAAGCTATTACTTACAGTCAGTTGCTTGGTAATGTCTGGATTCTTTCCACATCCGAATAAGAGAAACGCATTTCAGTACTGGAACTTTGATGTGCTACGCTGCGGTGACAAGGAGGTGATCACGAATAGAACCCACGAAGCCATCCAAGAGCCATATTTTCTGTTATCAGGTGACGAGCGACAGACTTCCGTGCATTAGTTCCAGTACGTGTTCCGGCTTTAATATCTTCTTATTTCTCTAGACAAATGTCTTTCTACTGGGCTCAGATTGCAGTGGTACTGTGGCAACTACAAAAATGCAGTATCTGTACGGTGCGTTCCATGCCGCGAAAATGGTTTTCCGTTTTCCTACTGCGCTTATCACCATGCATAGTGTGAGACAACATCTTTGGTATAAAACAATGTAAATAGTACAAATAAAGAGTATTTGATTTTTAAATTGTGTCCACTAAATTAAATTTGTTATGTTTGCTTAATTTAAACACTCTTTTTAACAATATTTTATAAAACAGCGATAATGAATTTATATTTGCAATGAAAATTGTAATTTAGCATTCGATATCTAATTACAAACAGGAAGACGTGAATTTTTCATAAAATATGATTATATATGTCCTAGTTAGGATATATTAGATGATTTTTATGTTTAAATGATGTACACTCCTGGAAATTGAAATACGAACACCGTGAATTCATTGTCCCAGGAGGAGGAAACTTTATTGACACATTCCTGGGGTCAGATACATCACATGATCACACTGACAGAACCACAGGCACATAGACACAGGCAACAGAGCATGCACAATGTCGGCACTAGTACAGTGTATATCCACCTTTCGCAGCAATGCAGGCTGCTATTCTCCCATGGAGACGATCGTAGAGATGCTGGATGTAGTCCTGTGGAACGGCTTGCCATGTCATTTCCACCTGGCGCCTCAGTTGGACCAGCGTTCGTGCTGGACGTGCAGACCGCGTGAGACGACGCTTCATCCAGTCCCAAACATGCTCAATGGGGGACAGATCCGGAGATCTTGCTGGCCAGGGTAGTTGACTTACACCTTCTAGAGCACGTTGGGTGGCACGGGATACATGCGGACGTGCATTGTCCTGTTGGAACAGCAAGTTCCCTTGCCGGTCTAGGAATGGTAGAACGATGGGTTCGATGACGGTTTGGATGTACCGTGCACTATTCAGTGTCCCCTCGACGATCACCAGAGGTGTACGGCCAGTGTAGGAGATCGCTCCCCACACCATGATGCCGGGTGTTGGCCCTGTGTGCCTCGGTCGTATGCAGTCCTGATTGTGGCGCTCACCTGCACGGCGCCAAACACGCATACGACCATCATTGGCACCAAGGCAGAAGCGACTCTCATCGCTGAAGACGACACGTCTCCATTCGTCCCTCCATTCACGCCTGTCGCGACACCACTGGAGGCGGGCTGCACGATGTTGGGGCGTGAGCGGAAGACGGCCTAACGGTGTGCGGGTCTGTAGCCCAGCTTCATGGAGACGGGTGTGAATGGTCCTCGCCGATACCCCAGGAGCAACAGTGTCCCTAATTTGCTGGGAAGTGGCGGTGCGGTCCCCTACGGCACTGCATAGTATCCTACGGTCTTGGCGTGCATCCGTGCGTCGCTGCGGTCCGGTCCCAGGTCGACGGGCACGTGCACCTTCCGCCGACCACTGGCGACAACATCGATGTACTGTGGAGACCTCACGCCCCACGTGTTGAGCAATTCGACGGTACGTACACCCGGCCTCCCGCATGCCCACTATACGCCCTCTCTCAAAGTCCGTCAACTGCACATACGGTTCACGTCCACGCTGTCGCGGCATGCTACCAGTGTTAAAGACTGCGATGGAGCTCCGTATGCCATGGCAAACTGGCTGACACTGACGGCGGCGGTGCACAAATGCTGCGCAGCTAGCGCCATTCGACGGCCAACACCGCGGTTCCAGGTGTGTCCGCTGTGCCGTGCGTGTGATCATTGCTTGTACAGCCCTCTCGCAGTGTCCGGAGCAAGTATGGTGGGTCTGACACACCGGTGTCAATGTGTTCTTTTTTCCATTTCCAGGAGTGTAGTTATTTGAACTGAATGAAAACAAAAAATCTGTTACCAGTCTGCTTTTGTTTACAATAGCTTTGTTCTTATTGTGAACGAAGGGCAGAAGTCTGCTGTCTGGAAGTTCAGGAACCATTCCACCCGGAAAATATCACTCTCGTCGTTTTAGAAATGCCTGCAACTTAATGTTTTCTTTTCCCATGGAAAGAAGAAGAAGGCACAGGGTACCAAGTCATGAGAATTTGGGGAAGAAGCAAAATTTGTCTAGCCCACATAAGAAGCATGTGTGACTTGTGTCCCTCCCAGAACGAGTTGGGACTAAGCGGACGGCAGCCTTTTCGTGCTCTAAATGTCGTGCAGGATCCTGTAAAGTGATCCGTGACTTATTTTCACCTTTTCCACTGCCGTCTCTATTGTGACACACCACTTTTAGAGCATCACGGCCTGTCGTTGCGATCGCTGGTTCCTCACAGAGATTTGATCAGCTAGTTTTTGTTCCTCTCGATTCCGACTCGTTTGATGGCTCTGGAAAGCGCTTGCACCACCTGACTACCGCGTCATGTGACGATGCATTGTTACCATAGGTTTGGCTCAACTCTACTGTTAACGCTCGATTCTTGATTTTACCTGAGGGCGGCGCCAGCTGTTTCTGCTTCTATTTCAAAGTGTTACGGTACTGTGAGCGCAGGGATTTCCGTCCACTAGGACTGCAGACGTTTCAAAGAAACAAAACGTTAATTACGTGAATGTTTCTTCCTTGGTGATAATTCCTGTCCCTGTACATTATGGAATCCACTTACTTAGCTTGCATTTTCCATACATTACATTTATTTTTTACTCTGTGCACTTGTAAGACTGATACTGCTTTGTAAAATAAAGATTTGCCATCCAAATGAGTGAGTGTGCATAATGAAATTCAGAAAATATATTTCAGCCTTTGATCATGTCCTACAACAGTTAATGTAAAACATAGGATAGCAAGAAAAGACGCTTATTTATACCCACCCCTGTTATAATTTGGGGATGTCTGAGATTCCCCCTTGTAGGTCGCAACCGTTCTGTGAAGACGGGATTCGGCACTAAGGCATGCTAAGATCAGAGCTAAATCGCAGCAAAACTCGGAATTCAAGTACCCAATGACTTAATAATTAGCAGAATACCATGGACACCTTCGATACACCTTGTTCGACAGAATGAGGCTATTTTTGAGGATTTCTTTTATAACTGCGTCTTACATATAATGTGCGCGTTGTGTGCGTCTGCGCGAGCGCGTCCAGAGTTATTCCTACCGTTTCAGCTTTCTCTTTCGCGAGGAGATCATTGTCCACGTTACCGTAGTGTGCATGTAGGCGGAAACAATGGCTCGTCCGTCCCCCAATAGTTTAGCAACGAGGACTTCAGTTACAGCGCTTCATTTACCACTTGTACACAAGTAAATGTGAAAGTTGGTCCTGAAGGTCCCGGTTAGTTGCCTTGACATGTTGTTGTTGTTGTGGTCTTCAGTCCTGAGACTGGTTTGATGCAGCTCTCCATGCTACTCTATCCTGTGCAAGCTGCTTCATCTCCCAGTACCTACTGCAACCTACATCCTTCTGAATCTGCTTAGTGTATTCATCTCTTGGTCTCCCTCTACGATTTCTACCCCCCACGCTGCCCTCCAATACTAAATTGGTGATCCCTTGATGCCTCAGAACATGTCCTACCAACCGATCCCTTCTTCTGGTCAAGTTGTGCCACAAACTTCTCTTCTCCCCAATCCTATTCAATACTTCCTCATTAGTTATGTGATCTACCCATCTGATCTTCAGCATTCTTCTGTAGCACCACATTTCGAAAGCTTCTATTCTCTTCTTGTCCAAACTATTTATCGTCCGTGTTTCACTTCCATACATGGCTACACTCAAGTCAAATACTTTCAGAAATGACTTCCTCACACTTAAATCAATACTCGATGTTAACTAATTTCTCTTCTTCAGAAACTCTTCCCTCGCCATTGCCAGTCTACATTTTATATCCTCTCTACTTCGACCATCATAAGTTATTTTGCTCCCCAAATAGCAAAATTCCTTTACTACTTTAAGTGTCTCATTTCCTAATCTAATTCGCTCAGCATCACCCGACTTAATTCCACTACATTCCATTATCCTCGTTTTGCTTTTGTTGATGTTCATCTTATATCCTCCTTTCAAGACACTGTCCATTCCGTTCAACTGCTCTTCCAAGTCCGTTGCTGTCTCTGACAGAATTACGATGTCATCGGCGAACCTCAAAGTTTTTATTTCTTCTCCACAGATTTTAATACCTACTCCAAATTTTTCTTTTGTTTCTTTTACTGCTTGCTCAATATACAGATTGAATAACATCGGGGAGAGACTACAACCCTGTCTCACTCCCTTCCCAACCGCTGCCTCCTTTCATGCCCCTCGACTCTTATAACTGCCATCTGGTTTCTGTACAAATTGTAAATACACTTTCACTCCCTGTATTTTACCCCTGCCACCTTTAGAATTTGAAAGAGAGTATTCCAGTCAACATTATCAAAATCTTTCTCTAAGTCTACAAATGCTAGAAACGTAAGTTTGCCTTTCCTTAATCTTTCTTCTAAGATAAGTCGTAAGGTCAGTATTGCCTCACGTGCTCCAGTATTTCTACGGAATCCAAACTGATCTTCCCCGAGGTCGGCTTCTACTAGTTTTTCCATTCGTCTGTAAAGAATTCGAGTTAGTATTTTGTAGCTGTGGCTTATTAAACTGATTGATCGGTAATTTTCACATCGGTCAACACCTGCTTTCTTTGGGATTGGAATTATTATATTCTTTTTGAAGTCTGAGGGTATTTCGCCTGTCTCATACATCTTGCTCACCAGATGGTAGAGTTTTGTCAGGCCTCTTTAATTTTCCTGTAGGCAGTATCTATCTTACCCTTAGTGAGATAAGCCTCTACATTCTTACATTTCTTCTCTAGCCATCCCTGCTTAGCCATTTTGCATTTCCTGTCGATCTCATTTTTGAGACGTTTGTATTCCTTTTTGCCTCCTTCATTTACTGCATTTTTATATTTTCTCCTTTCATCAATTAAATTCAATATTTCTTCTGTTACCCAAGGATTTCTACTAGCCCTCGTCTTTTTACCTACTTGATCCTCTGCTGCCTTCACTACTTCATCCCTCAAAGCTATCCATTCTTCTTCTACTGTATTTCTTTCCCCCATTCCTGTCAATTTTTCCCTTATGCTCTCCATGAAACTTTGTACAACTTCTGGTTCTTTCAGTTTCTCCAGGTCCCATCTCCTTAAATTTCCACCTTTTTGCAGTTTCTTCAATTTTAATCTACAGGTCATAACCAATAGATTGTGGTCAGAGTCCACATCTGCCCCTGGAAATGTCTTACAATTTAAAACCTGGTTCCTAAATCTGTGTCTTACCATTATATAATCTATCTGATACCTTTTGGTATCTCCAGGGTTCTTCCATGTATACAACCTTCTTTCATGATTCTTAAGCCAAGTGTTAGCTATGATTAAGTTACGCTCTGTGCAAAATTCTACCAGGCGGCTTCCGCGATTCTGCGTAGAACCTCCTCATTCCTTACCTTATCAGTCCACCTAATTTTCAACATTCGTCTATAGCACCACATCTCAAATGCTTCGATTCTCTTCTGTTCCGGTTTTCCCACAGTCCATGTTTCACTACCATACAATGCTGTACTCCAGACGTACATCCTCAGAAATTTCTTCCTCAAATTAAGGCCGGTATTTGATATTAGTAGACTTCTCTTGACCAGAAATGCCTTTTTTGCCATAGCGAGTCTGCTTTTGATGTCCTCCTTGCTCCATCCGTCATTGGTTATTTTACTGCCTAGGTAGCAGAATTCCTTAATTTCATTGACTTCGTGACCATCAATACTGATGTTAAGTTTCTCGCTGTTCTCATTTCTACTACTTCTCATTACCTTCGTCTTTCTCCGATTTACTCTCAAACCATTCTGTGTACTCAGTAGACTGTTCATTCCGTTCAGCTAATTCTTCTTCACTTTCACTCAGGATAGTAATGTCATCAGCGAATCGTATCATTGATATCCTTTCACCTTGTATTTTAATTCCACTCCTGACCCTTTCTTTTATTTCCATCGTTGCTTCCTCGATGTACAGATTGAAGATAGGGGCGAAAGGCTACAGCCTTGTCTTACACCCTTTCCTATTCATTATTAAACCTGCTCCCGCATTACCCCTATTTGATTTTGTATTTATAACTCTGTATTCGCCTGACCAAAAGTCTTGTTCATCCTGCCACCGAACTTCACTAATTCCCACTATATGTAACTTTAACCTATCCATTTCCCTTTTTAAATTTTATAACCTACCTGCCCGATTAAGGGATCTGAAATTCCACGCTGCGATCCGTAGAACGCCAGTTTTCTTTCTCCTGATAACGACATCCTCTTGAGTAGTCCCCGCCCGGAGATCCGAATGGGGGAAAAATGACGGCCGTAGTTTCCCCTTGCTTTCAACCGTTCGCAGTACCAGCACAGCAAGGCCGTTTAGGTTAGTGTTACAAGGCCAGATCAGTCAATCATCCAGACTGTTGCCCTTGCAACTACTGAAAAGGCTGCTGCCCCTCTTCAGGAACCACACGTTTGTCTGGCCTCTCAACAGATACCCCTCCGTTGTGGTTGCACCTACGGTACCTGCTATCTGTATCGCTGAGGCACGCAAGCCTCCCCACCCACGGCAAGGTCCATGGTGCCTTGACATACATCACTTAAAAATGACGTGTGGGTAGGGCCTCCCGTCGGGTAGACCTGTCGCCTGGGGCAAGTCTTTTGAGTTGACGACACTCCGTCGACTTGCGTGTCGAACATACATCAGGGATTCTCACAATGCTGCGCTTTTCTTTCAGCAGATATTCGTATTTCTTGGCATCGTGAAGTGCTGGAAAATATTCTTTCTCTTTTAGGAAATCAGTATATTTTTGTGAATATTGCATCTGCTTCAGTTCTGTTTGTTCGTTGAGAATTTTGTCTGGAAATGCGTCTTCGTGGATATAAATTTTGAGGTCTTCCAAAATATTATTTAGATTTCTTTCCGCAAACGAAGTAGAATTTTTATTGCATTTTCTGTTTGTTGTGATATGTGTTTATAGTCGCGTAAATGTGTGTAAAATGTGGACTGATTTTTTTCACAATTTCGCGTATATTCTTTAAATCTAATTGAGAAATACTTACCTGTCTGTCCTATGTAAAATTTGTTACAATCATCACATGAGATTTTATAAGTGCCTGGGTACGAGAAAGTTGGGATTTTTGTCTTTCCTCATTGTCTTTTCGTTTTAAAATGTTACTGTTACTAAACTCCTTTTTCACCTTTGTCTTCCTAAATATTTTGTTGAGTTTTCCTAAAATTTGGCCAATCCATGGTGGTGTTACGTAAGTCATTTTTTCATGATTTTCTTCTTCTCTTATCAGAGTTCTTTCTGTATTTATGTTTCCTGTGTTTTGTTGTATGTACTGATTGTATAATCTCAAGATTACTATTGGATTAAAAGCACTCGGTTGTGCTATCAATCGTAATGTTTCTGTTTCTTTCTGTAGTGCGTCAATATGAAGTGGCAAGTTCAAGATTCGGTTAATCATTGATGCAAGGAATGCAAGTCTATGTGGAAACGGGTGGCAGAAGTGACTGTTATTAAAACTGTAATGTCTGTCGTGGTAGGTTTTCAACACTTCTCAAATTTATGGCGGTGGTTATTGTTGATTGTTGTTAAGTCGAGAAAGCTTACTGCCTTGTTTCGTTCAACTTCTTGTGTGAACACAAAATGCAATGAAAGTTCTACATCGTATACCCAAACCAAACATATATGATTTTTTGGAAATACTCGAAATTTACACACACGCAGACGCATTTCCAAACCAAGTTCTTAGTGAATAAACAGAACTAAAGCACAAGAAACATTTGGAAAACTGTATTGGTTTCCTGGAAGACAAAGGATAAATTTCAGCACTTCAAGAAGCCAAAAAAATAAAATCAAAACAATGTAACGCTCTGCACAAATTATATATCTGCACAGAACACGAAACCACAAAATAATACGATCTCTGCATGTAGCTTTTATCCCTGGAAGTTCGCGGATATGAATTGCAATGCAATTAACACGAATACACGTATACCACAGGGCAGGCAGGCTTGGTCAGAGAACGAGGGTGAAGAGGACTGAGGGAGAACGGGAGTGAGAGAGTGAGTGAGTGAGTGTGTGTGAGTGAGAGAGAGAGAGAGAGAGAGAGAGAGAGAGAGAGAGAGAGAGAGATGGGGTGTGAATGAAATCTGCCAGGATTAGCCTGCATGCATGGTTACGTGTGTGTATAGTGCAAATAAAATGGTCTCACAAGTAAGTAAGGTAATTTGCCCATTTCAAAATATATTTATATAGTCCCTCAAAAACGCAGATATGCGTTAATGCGTTACGCTTAATTTTTGTTGAAATTTCTAACTGCGACAAGTTTGTAGGCTAAGTAAAAAACGTTCTTTTAGTACTTTTTTGTTAATCTCGATACAACTACACTACTGGCCATTCAAACTGCTGCACCATGAAAATGACGTGCTACAGAAGCGAAATTTAACCGACAGGAAGAAGATGCTGTGACATGCAAGTGATTAGCTTTTCAGAGCATTCTCACAAGGTTGGCGCCGATGGCGACACCTACAACGTGCTGACATAAAGAAGTTTCCAACCGATTTCTCATACACAAAAAGCAGTTGACAGGCGTTGCCTGGTGAAACGTTGTTGTGATGCCTCGTGTAAGGAGGAGAAATACGGACCATCACGTTTCCGACTTTGATAAAGGTCGGATTCTAGCCTATAGTGATTGCGGTTCATTGTATCGCGGCATTGCTGCTCGCGTTGGTCGAGATCCAATGACTGTTAGCAGAACACGGAATCGGTGGGTTCAGGAGGGTAATACGGAACGCCGTGCTGGATCCCAAAGGCCTCGTATCACTAGCAGTCGAGATGACAGGCATCTTATCCGCATGGCTGTAACGGATCGTGCAGCGACGTCTCGATCCCCAAGTCAACAGATGGGGACGTTTGCATGACAACAACCATCTGCACGAATAGTTCGACGACGTTTGCAGCAGCATGGACTATCAGCTCGGAGACCATGGCTGCGGTTACCCTTGACGTAGCATCACAGGCATAATATCCTGCGATGGTGTACTCGACGACGAACCTTGGAGCACGAATGGCAAAACGTCATTTTTTCGGATGAATCCAGGTTCTGTTTACAGCATCATGATGGTCGCATCCGTGTTTGGCGACATCGCGGTGAACGCACATTGGAAGCGTTTATCAGTCATCGTCGTACTGGCGTATCACCCGGCGTGATGGTATGGGGTGCCATTGGCAACACGTCTCGGTCACCTTTTGTTCGCATTGACGGCATTTTGAACAGTGGACGTTACATTTCAGATGTGTTACGACCCGTGGCTCTACTCTTCATTCTATCCCTACGAAAACCTACATTTCAGTAGCATAATGCACGACCGCATGTTGCAGGTCCTGTACAGGCCTTTCTGGATACAGAAAATGTTCGACTGCTGCCCTGGCCAGCACATTCTCCACATCTCTCACCAACTGAAAACGTCTGCTCAATTTTGGCCAAGCAGCTGGCTCGTCACAATACGCCAGTCATTACTCTTGATGATCTGTGGTATCGTGTTGAAGCTGCATGGGCCATTGTACCTCTACACGTCATCCAAGCTCTGTTTGACTCAATGCCCAGGCGTATCAAGGCCGTTATTACGGCCAGAGGTGTTTGTTCTGGGTACTGATTTCTCAGGATCTATGCACCCAAATTGCGTGAAAATGTAATCACATGTCAGTTCTAGTATAATATATTTGTCCAATGAATACCCATTTATCATGTGCATTTCTTCTTGGTGTAGCAATTTTAATGGCCAGTAGTGTTGTAAGGTGTCAGGCAAATCCAACACCTTCCATGATAACCCTGACTTGATAAGTAAATCCAGTAGTATGTCACATAGCTCCGAATAAATCGTGACATTAAATTAACCAAAGTAATACGAGTAACGAGTGAGCAAATGGAATAGCACAGACTAACACAAGAATGCGTAAATGCATGTCGTACCTTCCCACCGTGAGGCAGACGCAGTTCCGAGGGGAGAAACGAGAACAGAAGCCGAGAGCAGAAACGTGTTAAGCTAGAAGGCCTTACGATAAGGGACGGACTGGACACCCACGTCGCCAGCTAACCACTAGGAGAACGCCAGATGCAAGTTTTAGCGTGAGACTTTTTCGCGTCTCTGTTACGTCAAGGACCACCCTGCAGCCCATGTTAAAAGATAGAGCCCTCCAGAAGAACAGTATAGATCTTACGATAACGCTAAAAGGACCACACCAGCTGCAAGTTTTAGCGTGAGACTTTTTAGCGTCTCTGTTACGTTGCAAACTTTAAAAACATTGCCCCACCACGAAAAGTATAACGTTTCTCATTGGATAGACAGAATTTTTGTAGGCGGAGCTTAAGGTTAACATTGAGACCCTGATTGGTCAGATGAAACCACAGCCAGATAGTTTTTTTTTAAATCAACTTCGGTAAATGGTAGTAAGGAGAAGTTAGGAGAAGTTAGTTAGTTCCGAGACGGCGAGCTGCATGGCTGCTGCAACGGCCGCCGCCTCCTGACGAACACCAACAAGGTAATGAACGCACGCGATGCCGCATAACAGCGCAGAAAACTTCACTCAGAACTGCAGAAGACTCAGCTGTTACACCCCTTTTTGCGTAATACTAGTGTCGATCGTCAATTAAAGCTCATGGTGTTCACATTTGCCACTTGAAGTAAAAATCTGAAACGCGATGATTTTTCTGTTATATAGTTATTGAGAAGCCACGTCAGCCACTGTAATTTACGACAGGTTAGATAAGTAATTAAAGATAATTGAGGGTCACTCTAGAACATTTTGATAGTTTTCTCATTTGTGAAACTTAATTTAAACCTAGATTATAGATGTGATATGGTATGGGTCATCCTTCGATCCATTGTAGAACTTGGAAACCCATTCAGGGAATATTCGTTCACATTTTTGTTGAACGCAGTTGGTTTTTACCATCCTGTATTAAAACACTTCCTTTAATCAATATCAATAGTGCAATTTATAAACGATGTTTGTGAGTAGAATAAAATTTCCAATGTTAAACTTAACTGCTTTTTCGACGTTATTTTACCAGTTAACTAAAAATAGGAAAGCCTCGAACCCCTGCCACTAAATTTAGTTAGTATTAAGTTTCTTTTACAGGGAGTGCAGTGGAGCTGACGCTGAAATCATTAAGTATTTGGTTATATCATCGCTAGTCTCACTGAACTCTTCTGAATTCTACATGTCATGTGTGGTCTGGCTTCTCCTTACCAGCAACAGGTGCCAGGTTCAAACTAGTCAATTCCCTAAAAAACACGCTCAGAGCGTCGTTGCGCGAAAGTGGTAGGGAGACACGATATAGAACAAACAGGCACCACCCAGAATGTTAGTGTGTACCAAGAGAATAAAGAAAGTAGTTCCAGACGTAGTGGACTACAAACTGGATATCAAAGCAAAATGGTGCGGTATAAATGAGTTCTTTCGGCGTTGCCAACATAAACTGGTGCTGCCAACATAAACTGGTACTCAGTGTAGGCTCGGTCCTCCGCGGAGTCTGCAGCCGTTGGTGTTTTAAAAAGATGTATGAACCTGTGTTTGTAAATTAATGATTCATGACTATGACGGTACCTACCACACTTTGGCATCTGAGATTATGTTAAAAATTTGATATAGCTGGTTCCTACTTGACTAAAAACAAATTTAATATTTTTCATATAAAAAACACAAAATTAAGTTTTATGCTGCTCATTGTTATGTAGGAGATATCATATTTTAGAAAACTAGAACTGGAATATACTGCTTTTCTGCCAGAAAAATTCCAGTATCAAAATCGATACGAACACTAATTCTTTACAAACGAATGGAGAAACTGATAGAAGCCTATTTCGGGGAAGATCAGTTTGGATTCTGTAGAAATGTTCAAAAACGCGCGGCAATACTGATCCTGTGACTTATCTTAGAAGAAAGTTTAAGGAAAGGCAAACCTACGTCTTAGCATTTGTAGATTTACAGAAAACAGTGATTGAGAAGGGAGTGAGACAGGACTGAAATCTATCCCCGATGTTATTCAATCTATATATTGAGCAGGCAGTAAATGAAACGAAAGAAAAATCTGGAGTAGGAATTAAAATCCATGGAGAAGAAAGAAAAACTTTGCGGTTTGTCGATGACATCGTAATTCTGCTAGACAGAGCAGAGGACCTGGAAGAGCTGCTGAAAGGAATGGACAGCGTCTCGAAAGGAGGATATAAGATGAACAACAAAAAGAAAACGAGGATAATGGAATGTAGTAGAATTTAATCAGGTGATGCTGAGAGAATTAGATTAGGAAATGAGACACGTAATGTAGGAAATGAGTTTTGCTATTTGGGGATCAAAATAACTGATGATAATCGAAGTGGAGAGAATAAAAAAAATGTAGACTGGCTATGGCAAGGAAAGCGTTTCTGAAGAAAAGAAATTTGTTAACATCGAGTGTAGTTTTAAGTGTCAGGAAATCTTTCCTGAAAGTATTTGTATGGAGTGCAGCCCGCCATGTGTGGAAGTGAATTACGGACGATAAATAGTTTGGACAAGAAGAGAATAGAAGCTTTCTAAATGTGGTGCTACAAAATAATGCTTAGAATTAGATGGGTAGATCACGTAACTAATGGGGAAGTACTGAATAGAATTGGGGAGAGGAGGAATTTGTGGCAAAACGTGACAAGAATAAGGGATTGGTTGGTGGTGGTGATTAGTGTTTAACGATCCGTCGACAACGAGGTCATTAGAGACGGAGCGCAAGCTCGGGTTAGGGAAGGATTGGGAAGGAAATCGGCCGTGGCCTTTCAAAGGAACAATCCCGGCATTTGCCTGAAACGATTTAGGGAAATCACGGAAAACCTAAAACAGGATGGCCGAAGACGGGATTGAACCGTCGTCCTCCCGAATGCGAGTCCAGTGTGCTAACCACTGCGCTCGGTGACCGGTTGGTAGGACATGTTCTGAGGCATCGAGGGATCACCAGTTTAGTACTGGAGGGCAGCGAGGAGGGTAAAAATCGTCGATGGAGACCAAGAGATGAATACACTCATCAGATTCAGAAGCATGTACGTTGCAGTAGTTACTCGGAGATGAAGAAGCTTCCACTGGATAGAGCAGCATGGAGAGCTGCATCAAACCAGTCTCTGGACTGAAGACCATAACATAACAACAACTAAAATTTGTTTGCGTCTCTGTTTCGGATATATTTAATCGTATTCTGGGTTGAGTTGGTTGCAGGTTTCATCAGAATTGAGACTATGCACGTTAATTACAGTTTAGTAATTTTAATCAAATTAACTGTAATTGAGGGGCATTTGACCTGTTATCAGGCTAGCACACCATCGTGTTCGTTGACTCCATATACGGTAACTTGTTGCCTTATATTGATCCACAGAAAATATCAGCTTCGCGATAACTTCGTGTAAAGAGATGGAAAGGGGTCTGAATGTGCATCTGTAATTATAGCTTCGCAGGCAGCCAATGGTATATGTTGCAGTGTCGTTGCGATTATAGATTATAGCGAGTTGTTTAGAGTGTAACCATCATTATTAAAGTATCTACTTAAAATTACGTACAAATTCAACTGAAATGAACATTTAAGAATCATTATAGTGACGGGAAAAGAAATTGCTACCTGTTGACGATAGAACGTATCAACCCTACAGTATCAGAATTATTAAACATCAGCCGTCTGTTAAATGAATTTAATTAAAATCTTACAACAATTCTTATCTTTCACAGGTCGAATATCAATTCCATCTAGAATTTAGCGACCCGGAATAGCAACATTACGTGACTGCCAAAAATTTGGTACTATCAAGTGTAAGTTCGCGAGAAAAATAGCATCAAGGAGCGATATTTACATCTTTTCTCTCCGTGGAAATTTCTCAGCTGCTCGTGCAGCCCTGTCGCCATATATAAGAAAACACTCTTCCTGAGGCTTTCCCAAGCGTAACAGCTCACACTAAAGACACTCTATGTTATATGCGATAAAAGAAGTATCTCGTACTAATATCGAATGGCGTTGACGAACACCGAAATAAAGTGTAACATGCTGTAGGGATCATACTTAGTATGGGAAATAATAGTCTCAGATTAATAAAATTTAAAAAAATAAAAAAATTAAAATAGTTAGTAGAGATACCTAAAGTATTTTCAGGAAAACTTTAAGTATATTTTTGCAAGAAGGAACTGCAGTAGTGCACGAAATGGATTTAACACTCCTTATCACTCGTAAGGCAGATTTGTCTATTAAAACTATAGATATTTTATAGATGTAGCTATAAATACTTAGTTATGAAAATTAACATTAGCTTCTAACAGACGCGAATGATTGTTAGGTTAAGCAACCGTGTGGTGATTAGTTTGGTGCGTATCTTTCTCGTACTAAATATTTTGTTTACAATTATGTTAAGCAACCGTGTGGTGATTGGTTTGGAGCGTATCTTTCTCGTACTAAATGTCTTTTTTCAATTTTCTGTAACTTTTTTGTCAGAGTTGTGATCATAACTAGTGCCAATTAGTGTACAGTGTTTATAAATGATCTGCAGTTCTGCCGGTCGGAGTAGCCGAGCGGTTCTAGGCGCCACAGTCTGGAACCACCCGACCGCTACGGTCGCAGGTTCGAATCCTGCCTCGGGCATGGTCGTGTGTGATGTCCTTAGGTTAGTTAGGTTTAAGTAGCTCTAAGTTCTAGGGGACTGATGACCTCAGCATTTAAGTCCCATAGTGCTCAGAGCCATTTGAACCAGCCATCTGCAGTTTTCAGAATGCGGATGTTTCGATATTCAACGAATGACGTTGAGTTTTTAACTTTCCTGCTCACTGATGTGAAAGCCCATGTGCATAGCACTGTAAGAATTGGAACAATCGAATTTAAGAAACTTAGTCCCCTCATCAGAAGAGACTAAAAGGAAGATGAATTGCAGCAGGTGAAGGAGGGTGGCGGGTGGGGTATATGGTCTTCACCGCGACTGGCCTCTTTAAGGCAACAAATACAGAAGCTGCACGAAGATATGGGAACAACAAAAACACAATGCATCACTATGCCTCTAACAATGTAGAAAAGCTACTGGCATTCAAAACTGCTTCCAGTCATCTCGAAATGGATAAATACAACTCTTATACGGTTTTCAGCGAAGTCTTACATCTAGAGAATAGTGGTAAATTTACGTAACGACGATGAAGATGGCTAGCGATCACTCATCCTTCTGTCAAAAGTAGAAGGCAAAGGCTGAATAATATTGAGATCTGGTGAATCTGGAAAACACGGAAGATGCGACGTTTCATCGTAGTACTCACCAAACCAGTCCTGCACGATGAGAGCTATGGGAACCGGGCCATGTAGTCTTGGAACGCAGCTTTACCGTTGAGGAAGAAACGCTGTACCATGGGATGGGCCTGATCGTTCAGAATGGTCACATAATCGCTGACAGTAAAGTGACCTTATAGAGTAAACGTGGGGCCCATGGAATACCACGTTATAGTTGCCATATCATTACCGTATCCTAGCCTTGTTACACTCTTTGGACGTAAACTCGATAAGAAATTGGAAACAATGTGAAACAAGAGTCATCTGGCCAAATGAAATTCTTTCATTGCTCCGTAGTCTAAGTTTAAAGACTTCGGACTACGTTCTCCTGTTAGGAACATTTGCATCAGTGGTGAGAGGCTACGGAATTCCAACCTGTCTTGCAATTGTCTGATTATAGAGCTCACTTTCCGTTGTTTTGGCGTTGATAGGGTTCACGAGTTCTGAAGTGACTTTCGGCGCAGTCTTCTTCAATGACCGTCTGTCACGTTCGCTCAGTGCAGGCTTTCGTCCAAGTTGTAACTTGTCGGATGACGTTTCTCCGCTTCCTCCGTATGCGTTGTAAGTCTATGAGGTGTTGCCTCTTGAGACACCGGTCACTCACGGAAGCGCCCGCTACGCGAGCACCAACAGTTTCGCCACATTGGCATTCCCTCAGCACAGACCCAGTGCACTCACGACTGTGTAGAACACTGTTCTCACTACGATTGATACTTGCAACGTATTAGCGACACTACGCAGGTCTGTGCATCGTCAAATACTGTATAAAAGCGCAACTTGAAGACTTGGCTGCATTTGCATTTAAGTTCAAGCATACGTTTCTCGTGCACCCTTGCTCGCTCTTACTTTATGGTACGTCTTAAGGTTTCGCCTGCCGTAGGTATACCCTTCTCGATGAACGTCACCTTGGGTTTAGGCCCCCAGCTATCGGCAGTGTGCCCAGTCAACTGAGGCGAGATGACTTGCCGTAGTGGAGGGGCCGAGGCGACGGGATACCAGACACGCCCTGGAGGAGAAGCCGGCGGTGGCTGCCCCTTAATTTTCTCCCTTCCGAAGGGGAAAGACATCGGGGTGAGGGGGCTGCGCCGTGGTTTGCAAGTTTTAAGGGGGAACTACCGCGAAACATTGATGTATTTGATCCACGGCGCTCTGCAGTATTAAACAGGCTGTTTCCGTAAGAGCTCGGCAAAATTTAACAGGACATAGAGGATACTCCATTGAACACTTTGAGGTAAGGAACCCGGGTCGGAGAAGCCAGCTCAAGCAAACTTGTCTACCGCTTTGTCTAGTACTGTTGTTTTCCAGCTTACTTATAACTAACACGAGCACAAGTTCACACTTACTCTGCTGTTTGTGTACATTTTTTATGGGCTGCAAGGAAACAAGGAGGGCGGGCCGTATCTTCTAGCTGGCCGCCTTAATGGCCACCTGTACTCGAGATTCGTGCAAAGGCTTGGAGAACGTAGTCTTGGCTGTTCGCGAGAGAATGTGGACACAGCATGAGGGTGCACCGCCTCAGCTCAGTGTGCATGTCCGCAGCCACCTGCATGCTGTATATCCTGGTGGCTGTATTGGAAGGGAGGTCCTGTTCCATGGCACATGACGTGAATCCCCTTGATTATTTCCTATGGGGGCATCTAAGAGACCCCAGTGGATACGGAGGCGGAATTTGTTGCCAGAATTGTAGCTGCCTGTGACGTGATTCGAAACACGCCAGGGATATATGTCAGGGTGCGTCAGAATCGAGTTCGCCGATGTCATGTTTGCAGTGACGTTTATGGCCGTCACTTTCAGCACATTTTGTTACATACAGTATAGATGGTATCTTGATTGTATCCGTGATGGTATTTGCAGTTAACTTCACTAATGTAAATACGAGAGTGTGCAGAAATGTGATTTTATTCCTGTTATCTCCTTAATCTGCCTTCTCCGATCCTAGGTTCCGTGCCTGAAATTGTTCAAGGGAGCATCTTCTATGTCCTTTTAAATTTTTGCACGGAAATACCCAATATGTATCCAGTTGACTTAAAAGTTAGATGATGATGTTCAGTAAGATATTTTTTTTCCTTATTGCCACTTTCTTAATTCATTTCCAGAATGTATGTCTTCTTGTGAGGTTAATCCACACTTACGTGAAAATATTGGTCAGTTTCTCCAATCAGTTTCGTGAAGTAGTGTTGACACTACAGTGGCTATGAACTGTACTATGGGCATGCAAAGAGACTGTGAATCTCAGACCACCCTGAATCTCACAGATGCAATTTGGTGTGCAGTGTGCAGTGCTGCTGTCTGGTGCCTGTTAACAATCTCTGTTGGTTTCTGAGGCTCCTAGCCGTTTACGTTGAAGTTCCCATGCATTATTTGGTGAATTACGCGTTCGTCTAGGTGACGATGCTGACTATTTCTGGCAAACACTTTTCTTTTGCGCCATCAGACTGGTCTGACGCGGCCCGCCACGGATTCCTCTCTTGTGCCATTCTTTTCATCCCAGAGTAGCACTTGCACCCTACGTCCTCAATTATTTGTGCGACGTTCTGCAACCTTTGTCTTCTTCTACAGCTTTTATCCTCTACATGTTGCTGTAGTACCATGGAAGTTATACCTTCGTCTCTCAATAAATGTCCTTTCATCCAGTCCCTTCTCCTTGTTGTGTTTTCCACATACTCCTTTCCTCGCCGATTATCCCGAGAACCTCCTCATTCCTTACCTTACCAGGCCACTTTGACAACCTTTGTAGCACGACTTCTCAAATGTTTCACTACCATACAATGCTGTGCTCTGAACGTGCATTCTCTGAATTTTCTTCCTTCAGTTAATGCCTGTGTTTGATTCCAATGTGCTTTTCAAGTCCTCCTTACTCCGTACGTATGGGTTTGTATTGCTGCCTGGGCTTAGCTTCGTCTACTTCGGGATCGCTAGTTGTAGTGTTAAGTTTCTCGCTGTTCTCATTTGTGCTACTTCTCATTACTTTCGTCCTTCTTCGATTTACCTTCAATATATTTTCTGTACTCAGCAGATTGCCCATTCCATTCAACTGGTCCAGTAGTCCTCAATCATATTCACTCAGGATAGTGATGTCATCAGTGAATATTATCATTGACATCTTTTCACGTTGAGTTTTAAACACGCTCTTTAACTTTTCTTTTGTCCATCATTGTAAACATAAGCAGAGCTATAGCCTGTTAATTTGCGTACACTCACTTGTGTTTCTCCATGGCAGGAGGCACACTTCTGGTGTCTTCGTTGGACAGTCGGCCTCAACAAACCAAAGTGACTAGCAGATGCTCCGTCAGCGTATCATACGGTTTCTGGGATATCGTCCGAAGTAGCCACAGCTCGAACTGTGTCGTACCAATTTTAAATGCTTCAAGCTGACATCAGTTTGGCCGATAGCGCTTATAGTTAACCCTTGGACGTAGATTAACTGCTGGAGAAGTTTTGAGATCACTTTTGGTTATCTTTTGATTGCGGTAGTCTGCTGTGATTTTCGGCTGCTGCGCAGCTGGCAGACCCTTCTAAGCCAGTGGCGTTAAACTCAAGGGATATCGTTTAAATTTAACGTACTGCTTGAAATTACGCTTCCTTGGGATCTCGAAAAGTACTTAGCCGCAGAGGGAAACCCTGCACGATGTGCGGCACGCTACACAAATTACGCGACCTACTGCTCCGTCGACTGGGTAGAAAATTTTAATGGGCGAACTGAGATAAACTTTCGTAACTGTTACATTTACTACAGGGTCTTAAAGGGGGTCAAGGAAATTTTCACTACTGGAACACCGAGGGTAAAATGCTATGTAACGTTCTGACTGGGTCAGACCAGTCGATTAGAAAATCATGCTTGTAATAGTGTAAAATGTTTCAAATGGCTCTGACCACTATGGGACTTTAAACATCTTAGGTCATCAGTCCCCTAGAACTTAGAACTACTTAAACCTAACCAACCTAAGGACATCACACACATCCATGCCCGAGGCAGGATTCGAACCTGCGACCGTAGCGGTCGCGCGGTTCCGGACTGAATGTAACAGTGAAAATTAAGAAGAATCACAGGATCGTCTAACACAATGAGCAGTCTAAGGGGTAAGGAGTATGGCTTGGGAGTAAATCGAAGGAAGACGAAAGTAATGAAAAAAGGGCATTCCTGGCCAAGAGGACTCTTCTAGCCTTAAACACAGGCCTTAATTTGAGGAAGAAATTTCTGAAAATTTACGTTTGGAGCACGGCAATGTATGCTACTGAAACATGGACTGTGGGAAAACCGGAAGAGAAGAGAATCGAAGCATTGGAGAAGAGGTGCTACAGTAGAATGTTGACAATTAGTTGGACTGATAAGATAAGTAAAGAGGACTTGTGCGCAGAATCGGCGAGGAAGGAAAATGTGGAAAACACTGGCAAGAAGAAGGGACAGGGTGATAGGATATTTGTTAAGACATGAGGGAATGAGTTCCATGGTGCTAGAGCTATCAACAGAGGGTAAAAGCTATAGGAGAAGACAGAGCCTGGAATATAATTGAGGCTGTAGGTTGCAGGTGCTACTCTGAGGTGAAGAGGTCGGCAGGCGAGAGGAGTTCGTGGCGGGACGCGTCAAACCAGTCACAGACTGAGTCACACACACACACGTAAGTCTGTGTAGGTACAATGTATGCCAACCATATGGAGAAACTAGAAGGTTGCCTTAAACTGAGGATCGGTGTGGATTTGCGTTGTGTTTCCAGTTGTATACTGTCATCTGCAACAAGTGGACGATTTACGTTACCCTGCACTAATACAAGACAGTAAAACTCAGTTTTGCGTTACATCATATTTTCGCGAGTAGTAGACTGTGTAAGTTCTTTGAAGATGTCTTAGAGGAGAGGAAATGGTTTACCGAATAAAAAAAATGTAGGATGCTGTTTAAATAAAGACGTACTGTTGTTCGTGTCTTCGTAACAAATAAAGTTGCAGGTAAGGCAGTTATGTTGGTCTGTTGCTCATCACACTACGCACGTTCGTTTTCGACTGCGAAGTGTGCGGCAATCAACGCCGCAAAGGAGGCTCCGTTTCATTGACGCCCTTTGTGCCACCACCTGAGGGCTTTTTGTCCACGTTTTGAGTGGCGATGTGAGTGAAATGTTTTCCTTGATTACCGTTATATCAAACGCGTGATTTCTACGCTGGGTCGGGATCTGACCTCCAACGGAGACGCATCAAAAGAGGTGGTGAAATAAGGAGGAGGCTGTGAGGCCGCTCCCATCGTGTAACACGTCCACGCTGGGCTCGTGCCAATGTGACGCCGGTAACACACCCCACGTGAACTTCTGAGCTTTGGTCTCTTTCTTCGCACGTGTCCTCACCCCGCTGTCTGAAGCGTCGCATAGCCCGAGGGTGACGTCACAGGACGGCACGCTTCTGCATCATTATAGAAGAACGTTGTAGGCACCTTGGAGCAAAATTTTGGTCTCAGGCGTCGCAGTGGGAGACAATTACAAGGTTTCGAAAAGTTATACTTTTTTGAGCCCTGTCTAAATACTAACTCTTCCAACATCCGTCCCATGCTCGCTATCTGAAGAGAACGTAACTGTCAAGCGCGTCGTAAATATTGAGCACCTGGCTCTATGAATAGTAACACCATAGACATGGCTGCTGTTTGTCGTTCATAGCAAACAGGCTTTGCCAGTTGTAAGTTTTACAGCGGCGGATTTTCACTTTCAAACTTTTACGATGCCACTGACCTACTACGCCCTTCTCCTCTGTCTCACAGCTGTAGCTGCGCGCTCCTTATCCGGTTACCTCGGTTGCGTATGAGAACAGGCTCCGGCGGAGTGCGTTTCGCAATGGCTGTGCATCGTGGCGTATGCTGTTAAATCCACGGTTCAGCGCCGACGCGGAACGCCTCTACGCAACCGCGGATCCAGGCGTACGGGCGAGAACTTGCCGACGTCGAAAACGTTAGCCAGTGAAATGCTACTCTCTCTCTCTCGCCAAGTCTCCAGTTCTCTGCTGCTCCACATTAATTAGCTTAACAAGAGCTCTTGAAACACCAGTTCACAATTTCCGTCAATTTTCCGCACTAGGCAGTGAGATCTAAGGAGCGTAACGTTTTGTAATATGTACAGAATAAAAGAGTGAAATTACTGGAAAAAAGAAAGTTATACATTATTATAGCACGCCAATGAAGCTTTACTGAATGCTGCGTTACCCTTCAAAGTGACACAGATACATGACATTGTTTTTCCACGCAGTCATTAAGTCTCTGCAAACAACGCTCGGAACATTCTAAAATCCTTTTGTTTCTCGACGACAGAAACCCGTTAATTGATCACAGTGCTATTCCGGAACCTCTGTGTGAACGTCTTTACCATTGGAAGATCTTTTTCCCGTCAGGTATTCTTTCAGCTTGCCGAAAATATGGCATTTGCTTGGAGCAAGATCTGGACTTCCCTGTTAGCATAGTCCAGTTCTGTGGCATCTTGTTCAGATTGCTGGCAACGTTTCTCCACGTTCCATGTGGTCCATATACCGTCAGAATTTCACGATGAATCTGTGTGCAGTTTAGAAATTTTGTTCACAAGAATGTTACTGTTCCGCGTACTTCAACTTTGGAGTACGTTTCCATTTGCCGTGACATTTCGATGGCACACTGTGATGCACCTGTCATTCGCACCGCAGCAGAGCTGTCTCTGCAGGAAACGCTGCACGTGGACACGTCGGCACTCTCTTTGCGCAATGCTGGGAGATGTGTAGCGTAATTCCTGAGGTTTTCACGTACACTTCTCGTTCTGTACTTCTTACAGTTTTTTTTGTATTACTCCTATCTGTATCCCACAGAGCTTGTAGACTAGTAGAAGCTCTATACATCGATCAACCTTTGTATGCGATCATACTTTGAAACGCCAAAGAAACTGGAATAGGCTTGCGTTTTCAATACAGAGATATGTGAACGGGCAGACTATGGTGCTGCGGTCGGCAACACTATATAAGACAACAATTGGCGCAATTGTTAGATCGGTTACTGGTACTACAATGGCAGGTATTCAAGATTTAAGTCAGTTTGAACGTGGTGAGCGATGGAACACAACATCTCCGAGGTAGCGATGAAGTGGGGAATTTCCCGTACGACAATTTCACGAATGTAACGTGCATATAAGGAATCCGATGAAACATAAAGACATCGCTGCGACCATTAAAAGATCCTGCAAGAACTGTATCGACGACGACTGAAGTGACTCGTTCAACGTGACAGAAGTGCAACCGTTCCGCAAATTGCTGCATATTTCAATGCTGGG
Organism: Schistocerca gregaria; assembly: GCF_023897955.1. Taxonomy (NCBI): domain Eukaryota; kingdom Metazoa; phylum Arthropoda; class Insecta; order Orthoptera; family Acrididae; genus Schistocerca; species Schistocerca gregaria. The sequence goes on from NC_064927.1 coordinate 508,212,903, forward strand.
CCATCAAAGAGTGTTAGCGTGCGAACCATTCAACGGAACATTATCGATATGTGCTTTAGGAGCCGAAGGCCCACTCGGGTACCTCAATGACTGCGCGACACAAAGCTTTACGCCTCGCCTGGGCCCGTCAACACCGACATTGGACTGTTCATGATTGGAAACTAGTTGTCTGGTAGGACGAGTCTCGTTTCAAATTATATCGATCGGATGCACGTGTACGGGTATGGAGACGGCCTCATGAATCCATGGACAGTGCATGTCAACAGGGGACTGTTAAAGCTGGTGGAGGCTCTGTAATGGTGTGGAGCGTGTCCAGTTGGAGTGATATGGGACCTCTGATGCATCTAGATACGACTTTTACAGGTGACACGTAGACTAAGCATCCTGTCTGACCACCTTTATCCATTCATGTCCATTGTGCATTCCGAGGAACGTGGGCAATTCCAGCAGCAAAATTCGACACCCAACACGTCCAGAATTGCTAAAAAGTGGCTCCAGGAACATACTTTTGAGTTTAAAGTTCGGCTGGCCACCAAACTCTCCAGATATGAACGTTATTGAGCATTTCTGGGATGCCTTGCAACGTGCTGTGCAGAAGACACTTCCACGCCTCGAACTCTTACGGACTTACGGACAGCCCTGCAGGATTCATGGTGTCAGTTCCCTCCAGCACTACTTCAGGCATTCGAGTCCATGCCACGTCGTGCTGCGGCACTTGTACGTGCTACACGGTATTAGGCAGGTGTACCAGTCTCTTTCGCTCTTCAGTGTATTAAGGTATTACTATTTATTAAGCACTGAAACATATTCGTGCCAATGTTGATGATTCTTCCATATAATTTTATGCATCGAACGTTCCGTACAGTGTCATTAAGAAGTACGATGTTAGAAAAGCGTACGCTATGTTTTCGTGAAAACCTTCCAAGTTGTTCCCCTAATCGACATACGATAAAACCTAAATGTTTCTTTGTTGAAGAAGGTTCTTGACAGACTGCTTTGAACTTTTGATACATCGTTGAATTCTAATAGGGGCGTATTTTTAGGTACCTAATTCTTTAACATATCTACATTTTTAATGTACACAATGTTACAAAAAATCTCAAAACGTACCATTCTCATTTACTTCAAGTTTTTACATGCTACTGTAATACACATTAGGCAGATATAGACTGTACATTTTTTAACAGAGAAACGTTGTTATGATATTGAAAGTTGATTTCTGGCTTATTGGTTTATGATTAGAATAGTACTACAGAATCTGAATTTGCAATAGTAACAGACAAGGTTCAAGCTCAGAGTGAGGGGGGAACAGGAGATGGACAGAGGACTGGGAAGAAATGGACAAGAAATCAGGAACGGGGCGATGGAGGGAGAGACGGGGTTGGAGGGGACAGAGTGAGAGAAAGGGGGGAGGGAGGAGAAGGACAGAGAGAGAGGCTGGAGGTGATGGACTGACAGAGGAGGAGAGAAAGTGGACAGGTGGAAATGGAGGGAGGAGTGGGGGGGGGGATAGAGTGAGGGGGAGGAGGTGATGGGCAGGGAGATGGAGGAAGGAGGAGAAGATATAGAAAGAAAGGGGGAGGGGCAGGAGAGAGGAGGAGATCAGGACATATATCCAGCTTTTCCACTTAAGCAGAGTGAGCCACAGCAGAGCGTGTCCACCGGGTAGAGCTAGTATGGGATATTAATGATATGCACACATTCCTGTGAAATGGCGTAGTAACTTACAAAAGCGAGGATTTATGGGGTGAACCAGAACTAAACCAACGAAATATCGGGGGCTGTACAGAGATATTTCCTGAGCATTTTGGCATAAGGGACCCGTGGTTTTCGGTGCCTCTTTTCAAAGTAATAATGTAACTGTAAAATACTGAAATGTGATTTTGCATTGAGCAAACACAAATTATTCTCGGTATAACCACATTTCCACGTATTAGAGAGCGAACACGGACAAAAAGAAAGCTCCAACCGCAATATGAATAATGTAATTCTGATTTTTCGATATAATACCACAACTTCGGTGAAAATACTTACAGGGAAATGAAAAAGCCTGCACTATGCAGGGAGTGATCGGGCTTGTCGTAGTCGGCCGTGTAATGCCATGTGTTTGGCGTCGCTGCAGGAACATACGGCGCTCTCCCGTTACCGCCAGTGTAGCCATACACGAGGTTCATACCGGCCAGATGTTCAGAGGAAAACCGGTCCTGAGTGCAGTGTATGGCTGTTGGCGTACAAATAACACTGCCGGTAAGATAAACTTACAGCAGACCCGAAGGCGAAGAATGGGGCAGGCATTGCTGTAGCAACAGCAGGTACTGTGCGTGAGTGGAACAGATTTGTCCCAAACAAGATAAACAGCGTATACTGTCGACGTATGTACTGTTGCGTAGGTAGTTTCAGAGCAGTACTGATAAAAATATGAATGGGGGTAAGAAAGCATACGAAGCGCATTACGCTGTAGCGAGCCACCGATGTCACCGTTCCTTTGTACCAAAATACTGAAGACATATTCTCTGTACAACATCCGAAAATTCTCCCATTGAGCTCGGCTTCCCTCTGTGCGTGTTGGAATGATCAATTTTAAGGCCACACCACTACAAGTCCGTTTTTATTTCAAGGTTGTAAGCAGGCTGTTTAGGTTTTCTTATTGGTAACGCCACGTAGCGCTCTGTATGAAAATCACTGGCTGTGCTCTGTGCAGTCTGTGGATAGTTTGCATTGTTGTCTGCCATTGTAGTGTTGGGCAGCTGGATGTGAGCAGCGCGTAGCGTTGCGCAGTCGGAGGTGAGCCGCCAGCAGTGGCGGATGTGGGGAAGTGAGATGGCGGATTTTTGAGAGCGGATGATGTGGACGTGTGTCCATCAGAAACAGTACATTTGTAAGTATGAATGTCATGAACTGCTATATATATTATGATTTTTGAACAGTATTACGGTAAATACATTGTTTGTTCTCTATCAAAATCATTCATTTGCTAACTATGCCTATCAGTAGTTAGTGCCTTCAGTGGTTTGAATCTTTTATTTAGCTGGCGGTAGTGCCGCTCGCTGTATTGCAGTACCTTGAGTAACGAAGATTTTTGTGAGGTAAGTTATTTGTGAAAGGTATAGGTTAATGTTAGTCAGGGCCATTCTTTTGTAGGGATTATTGAATATCAGATTGCGTTGCGCTAAAAATATTGTGTCAGTTTAGTGTTGATCAGAATAGGTAAAGAGCGAAATGTCTGAGTACGTTCAGTTCTGCTCAGCTGTTTGAAAATCAAATAATGTAAGAAGCTTATCAGCACAGTAATTTAATAATTTTTCCAAGCAGACGTTTCAAGGTGTAATCTGACCTGTTTTCATGTGTTATGTGTGGTGGTATGGTGACTTAATCCGCATATGCGTCGCACTTCCTTTGTTAAAGATACAAAACCTCAACTCTGCGAATTGACCGGTATATGGGGCACCATTACACACTGATTTTTCAACACTGATCAAGACATGCCGTCAAACGCAAGCAAATAACCTAATTTTTGTGCGTTTTCGCTTGATAATGCCTAAGGGGTCGAAATAACCCAGTCGCAAATGAAGGAGCGTCTATGTCAAATAAAAAACATCCAGCAGGGAAATGACTTCTTTTAAGAAATTTAATGTGAATGCGACCAAATATGTATTAAAAAAGCTATCAGTAAATATAAAATGGAAAGAAATACGAATCATTGGAGTTTTAGTTGTGAAGGAAATACAAGTTGATTCAGAAAGAAAGAAAGGATTTTGAATATTTATTACAGACGAACTATGAAACATAGAAACACATTGTGCATGTCAATGGATGGAAGAAGTTTCAAAGTTGTATGTTTGCACAGGCACTATATCATACACACAACATGAGCACTATGCATTGCTCGAGAAACGATAGTCCATTTCGTTCCACACGACTCAACAGGTCCTTGTATATCGAACTGACAGCTTCAACAGGCCGGCCGGTGTGGCAGTGCGGTTCTAAGCGCTTTAGTTTGGAACCGCGTGACCGCTACGGTCGCAGGTTCGAATCCTTCCTCGGGCATGGATGTGTGTGATGTCCTTAGGTTAGTTAGGTTTAAGTAGTTCTAAGTTCTAGGGGACTGATGAGCACAGATGTTAAGTCCCATAGTACTCAGAGCCATTTTTTTGACAGCTTCAGCAATTCGATTTCTCAGCTGTTGAAGAGTAGCCGCCATAAGTGGGGGCAAAGACATACTCCCAACACACACAAAATCGCAGGGTGTGTGACCTGATGATCTGGGACACGAAAAGCAGTAACAAAGATGTTGTTGTCCACCTCTTCGAATCCACCGTGTTGGTACGGTATTGTTAAGATAAAGGCGCATCTCGAGGTGCGCCGTCGTGCGTAAAAATGAAATCAGTCGAATTTTCGTGAAGCTGAGGAAACAACCAATTTTGCACAATGTCCAGATACGACATTCCTGTGACAGCTCCCTCCTCAAGAATGAGAGGTCCATAAACTTTGTGAATTGAAACTGTACAAAGCACATTCAGTTTCGACGATTCCTTCTCATTCCAGACGACGACCCCAGGATTCTGTGACCCCAATTTCTTACATTATACTTTACCCGATACATGAAACGTCGATTCGTCCGAGAAGATAATTCTTTCGGAAAAAGTCTCCTCTGCCGTATCCTGGAGAACTAAAATAAAAAATTCATACCTTCTTTTGTGGTGGCCGGTTCGCAATTGCTGCAGTGGCTGCAACTTGTGAGTCTTCGTTTGAAGGCGTCGTTCCAGGAGAAATTTGGAAATTTGTGGTACGACCTTATGGGACCAAACTGCTAAGGTCATCGGCCCCTAAGCTTACACACTACTCAATCTAACTTGCACTAAGGACAACACACACATAGCACACCCCTGCCCGAGGTAAGACTCGGACGTCCGACGAAGGGATCCGCGCGGGCCGGGACAAGACGAGTGAGACCGCGCGCCGTTCCAGAAGGCGCCACGCCGTTGCTTCAGGAGGTTGAAGTTCCTGTCCTGCCCGTCCTGAGGACTTCCGAGGGCTCCGTATGCTCGCGTCTCTGGTACGCTCGACATTTTCACCAGACTTGCCTGGGCGATCAGTGCCCTTCCCTTTGCATATACAACCAGCCCCGAAGAATTTTGTGTGCCAGTCGTAAATCTACTTGTGCAGAGGCGGCTTATTGCTGAATCTACGGCGGAATGCACGTAATACATGAGCAATGGATTGACTTCGCACAAATTCCAGCACACACAATAATTTCTTTTGTGGTGTAGTCACCATTTTGCTACTAATAAACAACAGCGCAGCTGTGTTGAAACTCTGAACCTTCATCTATCTAGTGACATGCGCAATGTTTTTCTATCTTTCATACCTTGTAATAAACAACTGAAATCTGTTCTTTCTTTTTCTGTCACTCTGTAAAAAGGTTTGGGATTCTTAATACTGAGTATTAATGACGTCGAGAAGTTCCAGTGCAGCCTTATTATACCTCAACCGCGAAATGTCTGGAAATCATGTCAAGTTGATACCGTGACACCGTCTTCGCTACTCTGGTTAGGACATGGATTCAGCCTATTTGTAATTAAGCTGTTATTTAGGTGATAACTACAGCGATTACACAGCGAGCAGGAATCGCTTTTGACACATTGAATTCTTATTCGGGGTGGACGGCGTTCTCTTCCTAGTTCTGGTTTTTAGGAGCATGCCAGAAATCATTTTTCCAGAGCACTGGATACTTTATTCAGTTAGTGGTACCACCCTCCCCCCCCCCATTTTATTTTTTTAAAGGGTTCCATACCTCATTCTGTGAGAACAGAACCCTTTGATGATCACTTTGTTGGTCGTCTGTCTGTTTGTCTGTCCGACTTTTAAGAACCCTGTGTCTCAGTAACCGTTAGGTGTATCAAGTTGAAATTTACATCGCATACTAAGGTCCTTGGAGACGTGGAAAATTTCAGCTTCTGAGTCAACGCAATCAAGAGATACGGCAATTTATGTCCTAAACCTTGTCAGTACCGATATCAATAACGGAAAATTTGTCGCAATTCTGGATTCCCGGGATGGATGAACTATCTGTGTACGTAGTTCGATTTGCGTGGAACCCTCGGTGTGCGAGTGGTACTTACACTTACGAGATTCTTTCATTTGAGCTGGTGTTCTGACTCTGACCTTGAAGGGGCTGTTAGATTCCAGCCTGTCCTACCGTCCCCGTAAATTCCTTTCTCTTATGGATGATCTGGTCTGCATTGTTACTCTCCTACTTCCGAAACGTTTACTCTGAAGCGCTTTGCATTCATCACGTATTCCGTATTGCTGGCATTGCTATCGCTCTGGCAGCCTGAAGGTATTTAAAGTTCTCGCTAAGCCGTCGTAAGCCTGCAGCCATACAACGAGAGGAGCTGTTAGCGGTCGTTTACTTACAAACGGCGTCTGAGGCTGATGTAGGAGAGTAGCTAGTGACGTGTATGCTAATGCCGGAGGGAACGAAGTCGTCCTGTCATCGAGGTCCTTGAACTTCATCGGGGACGCAGTGGGGTCTCACCCAAGCACCCGCCGCCTAAGTATATTTATGTGACAAGGCGAGATTACGACGGGGGCAGTACAGTACCTAATGTTCCATTACCGCCGTAGAATATAAAGTTCGAATAACCTTCAATGAAGACACTGCATGGATTGCTTCACATAAAGAACCTCTCTCTCTCTCTCTCTCTCTCTCTCGCACACACACACACACACACACACACACACACACACACACACACACACAAGTATGTGTAAACATGCTTAGATGGTATTCTAATTGCGTTTTTAACAAGAAGGAGGACGGGCCACATTTGGGCGCAACTGGAATATTTTGATAATATACGCCAAAAATAAAACGAGGGAAATCATAGAAACAGGACTACGCTACAGATCCCTATTTATGTAAATGTCCAGGGTTAATAAGAGTATTCACCTTGGGGCTAGAGAGAGAGAGAGAGAGAGAGAGAGAGAGAGAGAGAGAGAGAGAGAGAGTTCGTAAGCTACATAATATGAAGAACATACTTTTCTGGTGTCTCCATAAAGTGCAGATCAACTAATTATCTGTCACGTTGTGTGATTTACCTTTTCTATAAGTGTGACGTTATTTTTTATCACTGGGTGAGCCAGTGATGTTAGACTGCGAAATGTCGCTGTTCCCGCCCAGAAAATATACTGTGAGTTATAATACGGGATTTTGTACTTTCACATACCTTATGCTAAGTTAAATTAATGTTAACGTTTATCTGTTAAGAATATACATTGCAGTTCTTTGTTTAGTGCCCTATATGCCAGAAATGGAACGAAAATTGGCGGAGGGCTCTTTTACTGCCGTTATCATTTATCCTTCTCCCTCTTGCCCCTTTTTCCCTGTCCCATTCGTGAGGGTGGCGTGGGTTGCCGGTGAGACTGCGTACGTACTCGGAGCAGCAGATGCTCGTTAACGGTCAGTTGCAGATACCTGCTTCAGGCCCAGACCCTCTCCAGGGGAGGAGTAAGGCTTACTATCGTGGGGGTACACGAGTGGCCCTTCGACTCCGAAAGCCCATATCGATGATGTTTCGCTCAATACTTCGCACGCTGACACTTGTTGATGGCCCAACACTGAAATCTGCAACAATTTGCGGAACGGTTGCACTTCTGTCTCGTTGAACGATTCTCTTCACCCGTCGTTGGTCCCGTTCTTCCAGTATTTTTTTCCGGCCGCACCGATGTCGGAGATATCATGTTTTACCGTATTTCTGGCATTCACTGTACACACTTCATTGCTGCCTCGGAGATCTGTGGCCCATCGCTCGTGCGCTGACTATAACACAACGATCAACACAACGATGCCTGTTTACATGTCTCTTTATTTGAATACGCGTGCCTATACCATTTTCTTTGGCGCTTCAGTGTACGACGATAGCTACTTAGATATATACCGAGAGAGGTGGCGCAGTGGTTAGACACTGGACTCGCATTCGGGAGGACGACGGTTCAATCCTGCGTCCGGCCGTCCTGACTTAGGTTTTCCGTGATTTCCCTAAATCGCTCCAGGCAAATGCCGGGTTGGTTCCTCTGAAAGGGCACGGCCGACTTCCTTCCCCATTCTTCCCTAACCCGATGAGACCGATGACCTCGCTGTCTGGTCTCCTTCCCCAAAACAACCCAACCTACATAGATATAGATTTCACGTGCACTGCTATGAATAGTGAAGAGCGCCCACAGCGTGTTGTGTATTTCAAAGTACTTCCCGTTGAATATTTGCTACCTAGAAAATTAAAGCGTTGTTTAGTGTGTTCATAAGAATTACGTGGTGAAACCAGGTCAATATTTTGTAGAAAATTCAATCAACTGAAGTAACAATAATCATCATTTTCTAAGCAGGCGAAAATGATCGAATAAATCACTTCTGGCGTCCTACAATGTAGCTTGCTAAGTAGCAAAATGTAAGAACGCCCATACGACTGCAGAAGAACTAATTCTACCGACTGCTGGTGGCATGGTGTCCACGACCGTTGGAGAGTCCATGTCAGGCCGCGCGGGGCAGTCGAGCGGTCTCAGGCGCCTTGTCACGGTTCGCGCGGCTCTCCCCGTCGGAGGTTCGAATCCTCCCTCGGGCATGGTTTGTGAGTTGTCCTTAACGTAAGTCGGCTTAAGTTAGATTAAGTAGTGCGTAAGCCTACGGACCGATGACCTCAGCAGTTTGGTCCCATAGTCCTTACCACAAATTTCCAATTTAGAGTCCATGTCAAAAACAGCTTTTGCCCCTTCCTCTGTCTGACACTGCATTTAGTCGCCGAATTCAAGGTTTAAGAGAAGATATTGATGAACCAGTTATACAAAAATTGGAAGAAGGGATTTTGGTTGCAGCTTTATTAGGCCATTGATAGCATTAGAGACGCTCATTTACTTCCCTATATGCGATTAGTTTATGAAAGAAATTATGAAATGATGGAAGATCTTTTTTGTGAGGAAATAAATGCAGATACGACAGGAAAAATTTGTTCCAAATAGTGGACGCCGTCATGACAGAAAATCAGTTGAACCGGGCCCACAGTGCTGGCGTGCGAGGAGGCTCGTGTTGGGGCGGTTACAGCAGTCTACAGGTACTTACCAGTGCAAAGCTGGTGGTATTGTATGAACCCATCGTGAATCACTTGCTTTGCAACATTTGAATGTTGATCTGAATCAAGTACTGCAAACTGTCATAAATCTGTTGAACTTCATTGAAACTGGTGCCGAGGAAGGTAGATGTTTTAGACAAAAGTATCAAGATATGGGGTTGGACATACATCTCTCGTATTTTATAGCAGCACTCTTTGCCTGTCCAGGGGAAACTATCATAGCACAATTTTGAACTTAGGCGCGAAGTCTGTTCTCACCTGGAAGAAGAAACTCAAATCAGTGCGAAGCGCTTTGTAGACACTGATTGTCTAATAAAGACCACATACTTATGCGGTATCTTTGAGAATTTAAACTCACTGAATGAATTTCTGCAAACTATTTTCATCGAGCTTAATGACAAAGTTTCGACCTTGAAAAAAAGTTGCTTCTCTGAAAGAGAAAAATAAACGATGGAGGAGAAATCGACTACTTTCCATGTTTGGAGCATTTTATAAAAGACAATGAGATATACTTTTCCGCATTTATTTTTTCTATAGTTAAAGGACATTTATATGTACTCCATGTTCATTTTGAAAAATACTTTCCTGAAACCTGTGAAAAGTTTCAGTGGGTTGAAAATCCCTTCAGTAAAGAGCAAGGAAGCACTGAATGTTTTAATTCCTTTTGCAACCTCCTATCTTTGCGAGAATGGGTCTTCGGAAGTGGCTACCATTAAAACTAAGAACAGCTCGAGACTGTGTGTGAAGATGGAAGTGAGAGAAGCTGTATCTCATTTGGTGCCAAGATTTTACAAGTTGTGTGACAAGAAGCAAGCTAAAGTGTCGTATTGAGGTGAATAGTATTTTATTCGTAACTTTTTGTATTAATTATTTCAGTTTATACAAGATATCCTAATGTGGAGCCACGGAAGCAACATAGTTGGTGAGGGGAGCAACGAACTTACGAATTCGCCCCATTAAAAACAAAGCGTTATGTTCTATTTTCTAGAAAGCTCTGAATTAAATTACAAAGCAATATGTTCTTATTTATCTTAGTAAGAAATAGTCTGAAGCCATATCGAATGCCTTCCGGAACTGCAGGAACGCGGCATCAACCTGCGTGTCGTTGCGAACCGAAATTGGTTGGCAGAATGCTGCTGGAGTGTAATTTTTCCTCGGAGGAGGCAGTCTCCAAAATCTAAACACGATTTATTCTTGACTTTTGTTCATCAGATCATCACCTGATGAAATTTGACGAACGGAAGAGAAGGTTCGTAGACGGACCTTGAGATTTTTTTTCTCTCAGGTGGTCCGTGAAACCAAGAACCGCATTATATTCGGGCTACAACTGTCCAGAAAGAGGAAACGATGTATGATGCATTAAGTACACATCGCCTTTCAGCATTCGGTACTCGACGAATGTCAATGTAGCAGCTCATGTTGCATTTTCAGTTTGTTAGCCAACCAGTGGTCGTGAATGGAGAACAGGCTTCCCGTCATCTGCATACAATACATGCGCTTCCTGTCTGCAGTTTCCGTGTTGGCTGAAAACGTCTGAGGTGAATAGTAATTAAGGAAATGCTCCATAGTGAAGCACGAAACGTAGGAAACATAATGCTGCTTGCGGGCAAGTACGACGTGACATGAGGAAGATTTTTAGCGCAACAGAAACTAATGTTGACTAGACACAGTAATGTGTTATTTGTGGTTACCCCGTGGATTCATCTTCTCGCCTGTTAATGGAGGCAAGAGCATCGGGCACCCGGTCAGGCTGGTCATTGGCCCTGCTGTAGGTGGTGGGCTACTCTCCCCCTGATCTGCTTAGGGTGGTTTGCGGTCGGGGTGTATTGCACTGGCTACAGAGCTAGTGACTTTCTATGTCGGCAAGTGCACCTATTAGAAATAAACTTGCGAAAAGCAGCAGTTTCAGAACCCATGGTATTTATGGGAGAAGTAAATGGTCTATGAGAATGCTTGCATTCTGTTCCTGAGACTAATAAGCTGTAAGGCTATAATGTTTAAAAGGCTCAAGGGTTGCTGACTGCATGGCACTCTGGCTCAGAAATATGTTAGGAAGTTCAAAATTAGCTCCTTTCTCTCGGTATGGCGACTTCAGTGCTTGCTCAGATCCTGTTTTTGTGTAAAAATTGTGTGGAAACAGGTAAGAGTGAAGTATAAAAAGGTGTGAAAAACACACTATATAATCTAAACTGAAAAACGAAACATGCCAAACATTCACAACTGGGCGAAAAACGCAAGCACCTTAACATACACAACCACTGCTCACGATAAAGTATTTACAAAAATAAGAAAATTTCTTTACGAGTAGTGTGCAGACGACCTGCTTTCAAAATGATAAACGATTTACAATAAGTCGATCTGCAGAAATTCATTTTCACAAATACCGTAGTTTCTGGTGTGTAATCGATACAAATGAAACAAAATGCACATGTTCTTGTTTTTAGGCTTAGAACTGAACAACCCCAATATTTATGTGATATTTTACAGAAATAAGATCCAGGAAAGATGACACACAGGTGTCGAAACCTGCCTGGGTAAAAATAAAACGAAATACGTTGTCTTTTGCATAAGGCGGACTTTGAAGACTCCCTCCAATGTGTGTCAGAAGATGGTGGTAACGTGGTTCAGTATATTGTCATCTAGTGCTCGCTCTGTTACACCTTTCGGCCATTACCCACGCCTACCCCACAAACCCACAAAAGAAGTTCCGTTGCTTGTATTATATTTCTGTTCTTGGAACGGACTTCGTACAGCGGGACAACCGTTACATTGCCGATTTTTTGTGTTAGACCCTCCACGTAAACTTCATGTAGTTGGTAGTTTAATCACAATCTCTGTTTTAAGTGAGTATCCGAGACTACATCGATAATTAACTTTATGAGTTTTTTCCCTTTTTTCGCTCTAAACAAGTAACAAGAGGTCTTTTTTTCATATTAAAACAATTTCCCCCTAAGGCCATTCAATAATTTAAAACTTTAGAGACTCAAAACTTATATTTTTTGTACGTTTGTAACAGGTGTCGAGGTGTATGCAAATTAAAGGATCAAGCTATATTATTACCGTTACATTTAACGTTCACAATTTTTAGCCCATCAGATAATTAGCAGTCTAGTTAAAATTTGATTAAGTCTCTTCAGTAAATTGATTCCTTAGGATGGATAGGATGTGTGACTGTTGTGTACGGACGCAGGAGGAGCTGGCCACTCTTCGCGAACAGCTGAGCGTGTTGATGGCCGCGGTCAGCCGTCTTCAGGCTGCTGCCTCGGAGTGTAGCGGCTGTGGGGAGTCTGGTGCGTCGCAAGGTACACCCCAGGTGTTACATGCTTCACCCACTGTCCCTGCTGTCGAGACATCTTCGCGGGTACCGGGCGCGGTTGGGCCACCCTCTCCCCAAGGGGAGTGGCGGGTTCAGCGGCGTTCGCGGCGCACGAGGCGGAGGGTAAATGTGGAGGCTGCCCGTGTGGCATCGCCCGCTCTGCCTGTGATTGGACATGTGGCTGCTCCTTCAGCAAGGTTCGAGCAGGCACACAGGGGGAGGGGTTTATTAGTTATTGGGCGCTCCAACGTTAGGCGGGTGATGGAGCCCCTTAGGGAAATAGCGGAAAGGTCGGGAAAGAAGGCCAGTGTTCACTCTGTCTGCTTGCCGGGGGGTCTCATCCGAGATGTGGAGGAGGCCCTACCGGCGGCGATAGAGAGCACTGGGTGCACCCGACTGCAAATTGTTGCTCATGTCGGCACCAATGACTCCTGCTGCCTGGGTTCAGAGGTCATCCTCAGTTCGTACAGGCTGTTGGCGGAGTTGGTGAAGGTGGAAAGCCTCGCTCGCGGGGTGGAATCAGAGCTAACTGTTTGTAGTATCGTTCCCAGAACCGATCGCGGTGCCCTGGTTTGGAGCCGAGTGGAAGGCTTAAACCAGAGGCTCAGACGATTGTGCGGAGATCTGGGGTGCAAATTTCTCGACCTCCGCTATCTGGTGGAGAAATGTAGGGTCCCCCTGAATAGGTCAGGCGTGCACGACACGCGGGAAGCGGCTACAAGGGTAGCGGAGTACGTGTGGAGTGCACATGGGGGTTTTTTAGGTTAGAGAATTCCCTCCCTAGGCCCGACAAGACGCCTCTTGAGACGTGTCAGGGTAGGAGTAGGCAAAATGCAACAGGGAATAACAATATTAATGTGCTAATAGTAAACTGCAGGAGCGCCTATAGAAAGGTCCCAGAACTGCTCTCATTAATAAATGGTCACAACGCCCATATAGTACTAGGGACAGACAGTTGGCTGAAACCAGACGCAAACAGCAATGAAATCCTAAACTCAGATTGGAATGTATACCGCAGAGACAGGCTGGACAGTGAAGGGGGAGGCGTGTTTATAGCGAAAAGAAGTGCAATAGTACCGAAGGAAATCGACGGAGATCCGAAATGTGAAATGATTTGGGTGAAGGTCACGGTTAAAGCAGGCTCAGACATAGTAATTGGATGTCTCTATAGACCCCCGGGCTCAGCAGCTGTTGTGGCTGAGCACCCGAAGAATAATTTGGAAAATATTTCGAGTAGATTTCCCCACCATGTTATAGTTCTGGGCGGAGATTTTAATTTGCCGGATATAGACTGGGAGACTCAAACGTTCATAACAGGTGGCAGGGACAAAGAATCCAGTGTAATTTTTAAAAGTGCTTTATCTGTAAACTACCTTGAGAACCGACTCGTGGCCATAACATATTAGACCTTCTGGTGACAAACAGACCTGAACTATTTGAAACAGTTAATGCAGAACAAGGAATCAGCGATCATAAAGCGGTTACTGCATCGATGATTTCAGCCGTAAATAGAAATACTAAAAAAGGTAGGAAGATTTTTTTGTTTAGCAAAAGTGACAAAAAGCAGATTTCAGAGTACCTGACGGATCAACACAAAAGTTTTGTCTCAAGTACAGATAGTGTTGAGGATCAGTGGACAAAGTTCAAAACCATCGTACAATATGCGTTAGATGAGCATGTGCCAAGCAAGATCGTAAGAGATGGAAAAGAGCCGCCGTGGTACAACAACCGAGTTAGAAAACTGCTGCGGAAGCAAAGGGAACTTCACAGCAAATATAAACATAGCCAAAGCCTTGCAGACAAACAAAAATTACGCGAAGCGAAATGTAGTGTGAGGAGGGCTATGCGAGAGGCGTTCAATGAATTCGAAAGTAAAGTTCTATGTACTGACTTGGCAGAAAATCCTAAGAAATTTTGGTCTTATGTCAAAGCGGTAGGTGGATCAAAACAAAATGTCCAGACACTCAGTGACCAAAATAGTACTGAAACAGAGGATGACAGACTAAAGGCCGAAATACTAAATATCTTTTTCCAAAGCTGTTTCACAGAGGAAGACTGCTCTGTAGTTCCTTCTCTAGATTGTCGCACAGATGACAAAATGGTAGTTATCGAAATAGACGACAGAGGGATAGCAAAACAATTAAAATCGCTCAAAAGAGGAAAGGCCGCTGGATCTGATGGGATACCAGTTCGATTTTACACAGAGTACGCGAAGGAACTTGCCCCCCTTCTTGCAGCGGTGTACCGTAGGTCTCTAGAAGAGCGTAGCGTTCCAAAGGATTGGAAAAGGGAACAGGTCATCCCCGTTTTCAAGAAGGGACGTCGAACAGATGTGCAGAACTATAGACCTATATCTCTAACGTCGATCAGTTGTAGAATTTTGGAACACGTATTATGTTCGAGTATAATGACTTTTCTGGAGACTAGAAATCTACCCTGTAGGAATCAGCATGGGTTTCGAAAAAGACGGTCGTGTGAAACCCAGCTCGCGCTATTCGTCCACGAGACTAAGAGGGCCGTATACACGGGTTCACAGGTAGATGCCGTGTTTCTTGACTTTCGCAAGGCGTTCGATACAGTTCCCCACAGTCGTTTAATGAACAAAGTAAGAGCATATGGACTATCAGACCAATTGTGTGATTGGATTGAGGAGTTCCTAGATAACAGAACGCAGCATGTCATTCTCAATGGAGAGAAGTCTTCCGAAGTAAGAGTGATTTCAGGTGTGCCGAAGGGGAGTGTCATAGGACCGTTGCTGTTCACAATATACATAAATGACCTTGTGGATGACATCGGAAGTTCACTGAGGCTTTTTGCAGATGATGCTGTGGTGTATCGAGAGGTTGTAACAATGGAAAATTGTACTGAAATGCAGGAGGATCTGCAGCGAATTGACGCATGGTACAGGGAATGGCAATTGAATCTCAATGTAGACAAGTGTAATGTGCTGCGAATACATAGAAAGATAGATTCCTTATCATTTAGCTACAATATAGCAGGTCAGCAACTGGAAGCAGTTAATTCCATAAATTATCTGGGAGTACGCATTAGGAGTGATTTAAAATGGAATGATCATATAAAGTTGACCGTCGGTAAAGCAGATGCCAGACTGAGATTCATTGGAAAAATCCTAAGGAAATGCAATCCGAAAACAAAGGAAGTAGGTTACAGTACGCTTGTTCGTCCACTGCTTGAATACTGCTCACCAGATACGGTTGATAGAAGAGATAGAGAAGATCCAACGGAGAGCAGCGCGCTTCGTTACAGGATCATTTAGTAATCGCGAAGGCGTTACGGAGATGATAGATAAACTCCAGTGGAAGAATCTGCAGGAGAGACGCTCAGTAGCTCGGTACGGGCTTTTGTTAAAGTTTCGAGAACATACCTTCACCGCAGAGTCAAGCAGTATATTGCTCCCTCCTACGTATATCTCGCAAAGAGACCATGAGGATAAAATCAGAGCATACCGACAGTCCTTCTTTCCACGAACAATACGAGACTGGAATAGAAGGGAGAACCGATAGAGGTACTTACGGTGCCCTCCGCCACACACCGTCAGGTGGCTTGCGGAGTATGGATGTAGATGTAGATGTAGATAATTCAATTGTTTTGAGGTTTTATTTTGATGTATGTCTGATTCTTCAACCCGAAGGTGTTCGTTTTAGACAAATACCAGACGAGGTATTAGTGGGACTCAGTAAGTCTCAATTTGGAATATTTGGGAGGAGATTTCCAGTTCTTGCATTTGTCCCACGACAAAGGGAACCTCCTGAAAACACTGGTCTGTTCTGGAAAATTTCGACATGTTTTTAATTTATTTCTGCGACAGTAGATGCCAGACAAAATCATTATTGTCTAGTGCGTGTGTGAGTATTGCGTTTGTGTGTGAGAAAGGTTGGTTTCAAAGTTAAAAATACTCCATTCTAAAAAGATTACAGTCCGTCTTTTAGGGCAAATATGTTTCAGTGCTGCATCGGAACCGGCAGCGCCACCTGGATGCATCGTTTATCGCAAATGC
This sequence comes from Schistocerca gregaria, assembly GCF_023897955.1. NCBI lineage: Eukaryota > Metazoa > Arthropoda > Insecta > Orthoptera > Acrididae > Schistocerca > Schistocerca gregaria. The sequence goes on from NC_064927.1 coordinate 508,229,362, forward strand.
GCTAATTTTCGATTCCCGATGGAGATGAAACGTAACTGTCGCCGCTCATTTCGTACAAAATCCTGATGCAGCTGGTATCTTTAGTTGCTTCCCTTTCCTTTCTCTCCCATTCCCTTTCAATTTACACAAGAATAGAAGAACTTAAGCCAAACTATTTGTAGTTATAAACTTACAACGATAATCTTTTTCCAGCCATTGTTTACTGTCCACTGGGAAATCTGTGCAGAACTACCACACAAGTATTGCTAACAAAGAAAACTCCAACATTGATAGTATCAATCTGAAACATTTTTTTAATTGCTCCGTTAAATTTTTGGAGTGCAGCCGCATAAATTCCGTTGCTCCTCCTGATATTTGGGGTGTCTGTCGCTCAGCCATCTTCAGAGGGAGGCGAGTGACTGACGCTTCAGCACTCGCTTCTTCCTTCTAAATTCGCGGGCCACGCCTCTACGCATGCGGCCACAGACAGGCGCCAGAGATGTTGATGGGCAGCAAAGAGGCACAACATGAATTTGATCTGTGGCTGCGCGGTCTATCGAGGCTGGGATGTCGACGTATCACTGCGAACGGTACTGTGGCGACGTCTCTGTTAGTATATTACAGAAAGTGTCAGATTCCACGGTTTATCCAAGATGATGCCTCAATTAATTAAGTTCACCGTCAACAGAACTTCAGTTGCTTGTTTGAGCCCCAGAAAGATGAAGTCGCGGATAAAATTTAGACGCATTCGAACACCACGTCCGCAGCTTGTGGTCTCGCCGTAGCGTTCTCGCTTCCCGATCACGGGGTCCCGGGTTCGATTGCCGGCGGGGTCAGGGATTTTCACTCGCCCTCAGGTGACTGGGTGTCGTTGTGTCGTCCTCAACATCATCATCATCATCGTCATTCGTGCCCATTACGGTCGGAGGAAGGCAACGGCAAACCACCTCCACCAGGACCTTTTGGTTAGTACGGCGGTGCGGGTCTCCCGCCCTACGTTCTGTCAAGAATTTATTGTAGCGCTCAATGGGCCGCGAAAACTTTTTTTATTATTGCGTATCGATTTCAATCACAGAGCGATGACCTTCAGTGCAAGACTAAGTCCAGTAGACTCATACAATCATGCACAAAATACGATTTGAAACTCAGGCGTTCACTGTGAAGAACATGTCAACCAGCAGGTAAGATTTTTACCTGTTAGTTGGCATGTTCTTCACAACGAACAACTAAGACATTTCGTGCATTATTAAACGATTCTACTGGACTAGGTCTTACACTGAATATGATGAGCCTGTGATTGAAATCGATGTGCAATAATAAAAAAGTGGTTTCAAATTTATGCGACCAATGTTGTGGTTTTCCTTGTTTGCAATAATTGATTACTGTGTCATCACTCGTTGCATTCATGGACAAAGCGGTGAAGTTTTTTCAGCTGGACAGATAAAGCAGTTACTGCTCTTTGAGGAACTGGTTGGCTATTTATGAAAGAAATATCGCAGTTTGTGAAACAGTTGACACGCGAGCGCGGTGAAAGTGTGTCGTGACTGGTCTGGTGGCAAAACAGCCCAAAAAAAAAAAAAAGCAAAAAATTGTGGGGCACAGCGTGTGACTGACTTGGCGGCTGATGAATGAGGGGAGGGCGGGAGGAGAGAGGCGTGTGCCCCACATCGACTGCCCTGGGACAGCGCCCTGCCCACGCGAACAAGGAGGCTGCGCCCAAAAGGACAGTAAAGGAAGCGAGGCGCGGCCCCCTGCAAAATGTCGCTCGTCTGCGTTAGCGGGCACTCAGCGGCGTGGGCGGCTTCCATTTGGACGCTGGTATGGGCACCACTGGACGTCAGAGAAGTGACAAAAGCAGAGCTTTGCCTCCCACCTGAGCGATCCGTCAGATTACTGTTACAATGTACCTATGAAAAGACGCGCTTGGGGAAGGATTACAGTGACTTAATTACGTTGGCCAGTAAATGTACTGTTTTCAATGATTTGGCGGTTATTAGGCGCATGAAAAATTACGCCTCCCGAAACCATAAACATCTGTACCGCCAAAACTATCACGTTTCACATTGATGGACGTACCCAGAACCGAGAACACGTAATGCAACCAGGTACGTCGTCAAACATCATCGTTCTGGTGATCCAGGTATTATGATGTGACGAGGCATAACGGTGCATGGGTGTACTGACCTCCAGATCTGTGAACACAGTACATTCACCAGTCACTGTTACTGTGAGACTGTACTCGTTCCTCGTGTGTGTCTCTTCAGTGGTGCATTCGGCCCTGACTTCATTTACACGGATGACGACACGCGACCGCCTCGAACTGTGCAAGAGCAGGCGCTCCTGGAACAAGGCGATATTTGGCAGTGGACTGGCCTGGCCATTCCCTGCGACGTAAATCTCACGGAGAACGTGTGGGGTGCGGTGGAGACACGACGCGACCGCAGGTACCATCGGTCACCCGGTGCAGGCCAGCCGCGCTGCTGGAGGGACAGAACGTGCCACCACAGGACTTGCCACCAGCGTGCGAGCACGGTGCAGATCCTGCACTGCCGACCGTGGTGATCACACACCGTATTAAGAGCCGTGTCCCGCCACTTGCAATGTCCGGGGTACCATCCTAAATCGCGGTCACTTCACTACAGTTGAATGAAAGTGTTATTTCTGTTCGTCTCGTTGTGTATTTCTTTCATTCACCTTCTGTACCTTTACAATAGTAGTTCTTTCCATGTATGGTACAAGTTCCATGAAGCTTTGTTACTTGGCAATGATACATCATTCGTCCTTAGGTTTTTCCAACCAGTACATTTCTTATTGGCAGCTATATATCGATATTACTGTCACCTCTTGTATAAACGTGTATCTACGCCAAGTGTAAACAAATGTGTATATTTTCCTCGTGTGGTCTCCGTATGATATAAGTTCATATTGAAATACCTGATGTTAATTTGAGGTAAGTCTTTCAGTATCCTACATTTTAAATTATCCTGAGAAAAGTACGCGAAACAATGAAAGCTATGTCAGCGTCATGTTTCGCGTTGCAGAAAAAATGCAAACAAAAAAAACCTGGGACACTATGGTCACTATGTTTGTAAGTATACGAGCCATAAATTTATACGGTTGCTTTCAAATTGAATGTGACCTTGATTTTTTGTTACCATTTCGAATATTTCTCAGTTGAAAATGTTTTTCATCGGTACGGCAAATTAGTGATCAAAATATTCAACACATGTCAATGTAATGCAGCCGCCTCACTACACACAAAATCTTCGGAACTGCTTTAGTGAAATGTTTTATGCCACCAGTTTACTGGATGGCAGCTGCTTTTAATCTTATCTTGATTATTCTTCTTTGTTTTAGAACAATTTGCATTAATGAGGAGGTGCTTAATGAAAACAAATGTGGCAAAACCCGTGATGGTACGTCATACGCTGTCTCGCCTTTACGCTCGAACATCCACGTCTTGCTTTCCAGGACAGAGAGACCATGTTGTGGACTTACATCAAAACGAATTGCAAAATGATTTAGAAAAGATACCTGTATGGTACGAAAATTCTAAATTGACCCTGAACAACGAAAAGTGTGATGTTATCCACATGAGTGCTAAAAGAAATCCGTTAAACTTTGGTTACACCATAAATCACTCAAATGTAAGGGCCGTAAATTAAAATAAATACCTAGGGAATACAATTAAGAATAACTCAAATAGGATGGAACACATAGGAAATGTTGTGGGGAAGACTAAAGAAGACTGCGTTTTATTGGCAGGACACTTAGAAAATGTAACAGATCTACTAAAGAGATTCCCTACACTACGCTCGTTCGCCCTCTTTTTAGAAAAGTGCTGCGCGGTGTGGGATATTTATCAGAAACGATTGACGGAGAACATCGGGAAAGTTCAAAGGAGGACAGCACGTTTTGTATTATTGTGAAATAGGGAAGAGAGTGTCACTGAAATAATACTGTATTTGGGATGGACATTATTAAAACAAACGCGTTTTTGGTGGCGGCGGAACAGTCTCGCGAAATTTCAATCACCAACATTCTCCACCGAATGCGAGAATATTTCGTTGACGCGGACCTACATAAGGAGAAACGGTCAACAGAATAAAGTAAGGGAAATCAGAGCTCGCACCGAAAGATGTAGGTGTTCGTTTTTTCCGTGCGCTGTACGAGATTGGAATAATAGAGAATTATTGTGAAAGTGTTTCGATGAACCCTCTGCCAGGCACTTAAATGTCATTTGCAGAGTATCCATATATATGTAGCTACGCTAGAAAATAATCTCGGCTGGTGACGCACTAGAAATGCCCGTCTGCCTTTACTGAATAAGGTTAGCCTGTAACTGGAAACATTTGGTATGTTGCCGGATCTCCTGCACTCAGGTGTGAGAGCTACATTTGTACGTCATATTTGTCTAGTAAACGTCATAGCTGCCACAGTTTTTCCGCTGCCTGTAAAGGAGAAAGCAACCGGGTTTCGCGTCTCGGTTTCTCCGGGTGCTGTTTTGCGTGGCGCGCAGAACCAGCACCAAAAGCGCTCGTATATTTGACGGCTGGAGATTTTCTGCGGCATTTGTAGCTTGATAGAGCAGATTTAAAAGAGTTTGTGAATTCATACGCTTCCGATGGAATACTTGCGAACAGAAGTATCATGACGTTGTGGAGATGTGAACTACAGTGTCGAAATTTATCATAATAATGCAGAAAATGAAAGATGATTTCAGAATAAGAATAAACGTGCAAATTGGATAGACATCAATGCCAAAACTAGCAGGTGCTGGCCGAGAGTGGTGGAACTGTTGAATGCTTTCATTCTTGTGCTATGTTTACCGCAAATTTACTTTAAGTATCGCTTTTATTTTTCATTGTTCTACTCGTCTTTCGTTTGATTGTTGGCACCCGAACGTTGCACCAAATGGCTCGCTATTCCAGTAAAACGATTTCAGAGATGACTTCACTTTCGGCCATAAGGTGCTATTTCAACTATAGATCCGATCTGTTCCTTTTTTTTATTCCCTAAATTAATCGAGGATATCCAAGCGTCAGTTCGCATGTAGAAACAATGGTTCTTTAAGCACTATGGGACTTAACATCTGAGATCATCAGTCCCCTTGACTTGGAACTACTTAAACCTAACTAACCTAAGGACGTTATACACATCCATGCCCGAGGCAGGATTCGAACCTGCGACTAGCAGCAGCGCGGGTCCGGACTGAAGCGCCTAGAACAGTTCGGCCACAGCGGCCGGCAGTTCGCATGTAATAATAATTCAGGAAGATGTCTTTGTTTTCATACTGTTTCACTTCACGTATCTCTCTTAAATCCGATACATCTGCCCATCTGTATCATCACATTTTCTAGTAACTCAGCATCTTATAGACAACTGAACGCATTCCAGTAGATAGAACGACAGTGTTTCTCGTCGTCTTGTTGATGTCCTGCTATCTTGAACATCCACCGCCGCGCGGGATTAGCCGAGCGGTCAGGGCGCTGCAGTAATGGACTGTGCGGCTGGTTCCGGCGGAGGATCGAGTCCTCCCTCGGGCATGGGTGTGTGTGTTTGTCCTTAGGATGATTTAGGTTCAGTAGTGTGTAAGCTTAGGGACTGATGACCCTTAGCAGTTAAGTCCCATAAGATTTCACACACATTTGAACATTTTTTGAACATCCACCATCCGATGATCTTGGTGGGACAAGGTTACTTATTTTTTCCTCGCGGCGTTCCTGTTGATGGTTGTCAAGTCTTGCAGGAAGTTTTGCAATCACCACTGGAAGATTATGCGCTCCCCCCCCCCCCCCCCCCCCTCTCTCTCTCCTCTCTCTCTCTCTCTCTCTCTCTCTCTCTCTCTCTTTTGACAATGCTATAGGCAGAAAGAGGAGCTCACTCTTCATCATAAGATTTACAAGATTTACAGAAAGGCTACTATCGTTAACCACTGTTTGACACTTGTGTGCCTTGAATGTTACGTAATCGGATCTACGCATGGTTGACGTTGTAACTGCTCAGCGGCAAATCCAGCGAGTGAAGAAGGCAGCTGTGGGGCTGCAGAACTCTTTCGCCCCTTCCATAACCGTCGACGTTACAGGTCAGAACCCCATATACAAGCCTGCAAATTAGCCTGTATGTTGTTGGATTCTGTGTTGAATTTTGCACGCTCTGTCTCCCGCAATAGGTCAATGATGTTTACGGCATTCGACGCCCCACATATCGTCCACCATGCGACCACAATGTGGGCTGCTAATGGAAAAAGGGGGCTGGACAGGAGATATCCAATGGAGAGCACAGCATGAGGCCTTGGACCGCATCTGAGCTTCTTCTTAGTCGACGAGTAAAGTACTAAAACGCTAGTGGTGATGATACAAAGCAAAGCAATGACAATGATAAACAAAACAAACACTGAAAATCTACAACAACAGCTGCCGAAGTTGGCATTTCGTCAGAAAAGACCCCAAGGAATTTGTGAGAGTGAGAAATAAGCGGCGGACGAAATATTAGCGTTTCTGCAAGATGAGTCAGTGCAATGCGTGGTGTATACGCTCGGCTGTGCGTACGCTGTACATGAGGAGTACAACGACGACGATGCGTGCTTAACAACTGAAAGTGATACTGAAAGAGGTGGCGAACCATGCAGTTCATTATCCTTGTCGGACAGAAGCCGAGGAGCCAAAACTCCCGTCCCCAGTGAAACGTGGTAAAGGACAATCGTCATTCAAGGAGCGGGTACTAAACATAATTACGTAAATGGAACATCATCCACAGCATAATAAAAAGGAATTATAACCAGATTTCGAATAAGTTTGTACCAATATGATCGACTAATGCATAAGAAAAAGTACGAATATTCAAGGTTCAAATGGTTCAAATGGCTCTGAGCACTATGGGACTTACCATCTGTGGTCATCAGTCCCCTAGAACTTAGAACTACTTAAACCTAACTAACCTAAGGACATCACACACATCCATGCCCGAGGCAGGATTCGAACCTGCGACCGCAACAGTCGCGCGGTAATATTCAAGGAAAGACAAAAGCTGGTGTTTGCGCGTTTCAAGAATGTTCGATACAATTTACAGGATGTGACTTACTACGTTATATACATCAAACTTACATATGTTACAGTGATTTCAAGGGTGGCATTGGTTCGTTGCGTAACTTTAAACAGAGCTACAACTAAATTTCAAACAATGAGCAGGGACCGATGGCCGTCGCAGTCTGGTCCCTTGAATCGCCCAAACCAACCAACCAAACAAACAAAGCGCAGCTTGACGATGCGTATCGAAAAGCGGAATCAGCCCGAAAATTTGTACATCGGATAAACAAACTTGTGCCATCGTTCGGTAACGAATTTGTTTTCAACTCCGACCAGTTGCGATTAAAGAGGACATGCATATGAAAAGAACATAGTAAAATTATACAGCATACAATTCTTTCGCGTGTGCGTGATCTCGCAAGGGCATTAAGGAATATTTGCGTCACAGCAAGCAAGAGTGGGAAAATGGTCGTAAGAGAACTACAAGTATGGTATGAGCACTGCTTTGGGCTAGTAACTGGTCAAAATAACTTCTGATTCATGGTGTGCGTATAAAAACCATTCTCCTGTAGAGCAAACTATGCTTCCAGAAAAGTGTGCGATATTGCTATTTGGAAATTTGTGGTAAGGTATTATCGGACCAAACTGCTGAAGTCATCGGCCCCTAAGCTTACTAACTACATAATCTAACTTAAACTAACTTACGGTAAGGGCAACATACACACACCCACGACCGAGGGAGGACTCGACCCGCGCGACACACACTGCTATTCATACTACCTGGAACCAGCTGACAAATTCAGCCTCTGGATGTTTTTTTTTTCCGTGCCTATAAAACATGTTGTCGATCTGCAGCTAAGCCTTGAGGGATGGCCAGTTTCATGATAAGCTCCACGGCAGACTATTGTTTCGCATTCGGTTGCATGCCATCTTCCATCAGTTCTCTTGACTCCGTTATGCAAATATGATCCTGTACGCATTCAGCAAGAGTGAATACCTAGCTGAACGTTCTGTACGCTTTGTAACTCCGGAGGAGATCGCCTTCGAATTTAACGCGCGGCTGGCTAGTGCAAGGGGAAGGGAGCAGAGGGCTGTCGCCTTGTGAGTCAGCATGAACGAGCAGTTCCCGCAGTTCGAAGGAACCCAAGCTCAGCCACTGGCAGGAGAACAGCTGGCCGTAACTCTCTAGGCGGCAGGAGTCACGATTTTAATTGCAACGCACTAGAAATACGCTTACAGAAAAGCATAAAATTATTATACTTGTTTATGTAGTTTCGAAGGAAGCAAGAACGGCTGTTGTACTAGGAAAGAAACTGACGAAAGGTTTTAAGCACAACCTATTACGAGTCGCAAATCGGCAACGTACTTTTGTTTTGTATAACTCCGAACATCGTTCGGAAACAACATGCCAAGTACAAAAGTACAAACACGTTCTAATATGCCATACAGAAAAGGTACAAACACACACACACACACACACACACACACACACACACACACACGACTTCTGAAATCAAGGGTACGATACTTTTAGAGATGACATTGTTAATTGTCATTTGTTTCTAACGAAGGCTTCACACTAGTTGCGGATAGTCTAAATTTCTAGGTATTGTAGTAAACTTGGTTTTTTTTCTTGAAATGGCAGAAAGGAGCGGGTGCAGACACAGTTGTCGACCTCCAATTTGCAGTCGCACGCCAAAGTATCGGTGATTAATACGCTCCTGGGAGGAGCATTCCTGCCGTACATGCGGGCCGGCCTGCAGTACTCTAATGCGTAAACGCCTCAGATGCACAGAACGAGGTGCACCTTGCCGGTGACCTACTCAAGTGACTCGTAGGAGATCTTATTAATTATGCTACCTGGCTCTACGACACTGTGAGTAAATGCCCGACTACAATTCTACAGCGAAGACTTCAATCTCGAGTCGATCCTAGGCGTCATTAAACACTTCTTCGAATGATTTGTTGGTGTTACAAAGATGCCAAGTTGCAGTACGGTTCAGAAGCCACGATAAACCTTTGGTAACCCGATAACTAATTTCCTGAGTAAGACAGTTGAAAACAGGAGAGAATCAAGGCATACCGCATCGAAGAGAGTGATGCGTAGTAAAGCTCTTATTATTAATACTTATTAATAATACTTTGATAATTCAACCTGGTTACTCTTCTCGGTGCACGGGTGTGGAAGATCGCATTGTGGTGTGACTTGCCACATCTTGCGTTCATAATGGCAATTAAGGAGAAATGGCTTGAGTCTACTCAGAACGTGAAGGTTTTTTTTTTTTTCGTATTTACAGAGACTTCACTATGCTCTACAGAACAACCCTTGATTGCTAATGGGGGGGGGGGGGGGGGGCAGGCAATGTTCAGAACGCTCATTTGGTAAAAGGAAATTTTAAAGCGCTCAGCTTACTGGCCAAATTTCCAATAGGAATAATGGTAGAAAACGGTTGCTGACCTGCTCGTTGCCTTTGCGGATCCGATCGAGGCAAATACATAGTGGGTGCTGCTGTCCGTCGAAAGCAAAATCAGATGGAAACTAACTGAATAGAGGTTTACATCTGGGGACAGAGAATCAGCGTAAGTAATAGTGACGAGGTACAACAGATGGATGAAGCAAGTATAAAGAAATTGCAATTAAGACAAACGTAATGTAAACAGTCGAAACTGGCGTAATTGAGAGCTCGAAGATGAAGGATAACTTCGATTACCAATAGCATATTAGTGGAGACATTCAGGTCGTGTGTAGACAGGCGCAGAAACAACAGGAAGCGTACGGAATATAAGCGGTTGTGTGCCGCAGAGGGGTAAACAGTCGAAATTGGCGTAATTGAGAGCTCGAAGATGAAGGATAACTTCGATTACCAATAGCATATTAGTGGAGACATTCAGGTCGTGTGTAGACAGGCGCAGAAACAACAGGAAGCGTACGGAATATAAGCGGTTGTGTGCCGCAGAGGGGTAAACAGTCGAAACTGGCGTAATTGAGAGCTCGAAGATGAAGGATAACTTCGATTACCAATAGCATATTAGTGGAGACATTCAGGTCGTGTGTAGACAGGCGCAGAAACAACAGGAAGCGTACGGAATATAAGCGGTTGTGTGCCGCAGAGGGGTAAACAGTCGAAATTGGCGTAATTGAGAGCTCGAAGATGAAGGATAACTTCGATTACCAATAGCATATTAGTGGAGACATTCAGGTCGTGTGTAGACAGGCGCAGAAACAACAGGAAGCGTACGGAACATAAGCGGTTGTGTGCCGCAGAGGGACTTACCTCTTGACGTCAGCAGCTAGCAGCAGCAGAGTCCGGAGGGCCAGCCACGCCCCATGGCGTCCTTGACCGCCGCAGTGTCTCGAGACGCGCTGCTCCGGCAGGCAGAGGCGGGCTGGGTCCTGGGAGCCTGGCAGCCACGGACGCGGCGGCAGGGAGTGTGGTCGGCGCTGGCGGAGCTGGGCTGGGCTGGGCTGGCAGAGCTGCCTCGGAGCCGGCCTTTCACCTTCTGCTGGCCGCCGCTCGGCAACCCAGAGCCCGGCTCTGCCAGTGAAAGTCCCGGCCGGCAGGTTCCGTCCCACCGCTCCGCTCCTTGGCCTGGATTCCCGCGTGCCCGTCGCTGGGGTGTGCGGATACCCTGCGGCGATGACGGTAGGGGGGCTGTGGGAATAAAGCAGCATTACAGGCACAACACTAACGCGACCTGACACGTATGTGGTGAAGAAAATCGAGTCATTTCTTTTTTAAGGGTTTATCATCTGGTGAGCAAGATGTACGAGACAGGCGAAATACCCTCAGACTTCAAGAAGAATGTAATAATTCCAATCACAAACAGGTGTTGACAGATGTGAAAATTACCGAACTATCAGTTTAATAAGTCACAGCTGCAAATACGCGAATTCTTTAGAGACGAATGGAAAAACTGCTAGAAGCTGACCTCAAGGAAGATCAGTTTGGATTCCGTAGAAATATTGGAACACGTGAGGCAATTCTGACCTTACGACTTATCTTAGAAGAAAGATTAAGGACAGGCAAACCTACGTTTCTAGCATTTGTAGACTTAGAGAAAGCTTTTGACAATGTTGACTGGAATACTCTCTTTCAAATTCTGAAGGTGGCAGGGGTAAAATACAGGGAGCGAAAGGCTATTTACAATTTGTACAAAAACCAGATGGTAGTTATTAGAGTCGAGCGGCATGAAACGGAAGCAGCGGTTGGGAAGGGAGTGAGACAGGGTTCTAGCCTGTCCCCGATGTTATTCAATCTGTATATTGAGCAAGCAGTAAAGGAAACAAAAGAAGAATTCAGAGTAGGTATTAAAGTTGAGGTTCGCCAATGACATTGTAATACTGTCAGAGACAGCAAAGGACTTGAAAGAGCCGTTGAACGGAATGGATAGTGTCTTGAAAGGAGGATATAAGATGAACATCAACAAAAGCAAAACGAAGATAATGGAATGTAGTCAAATTAAATCGGGTGATGTTGAGGGAATTAGATTATGAAATGAGACACTTAAAGTAGTAAAGGAGTTTTGCTATTTGGGGAGCAAAATGACTCCTGATGGTCAAAGTAGAGAGGATATAAAATGTAGACTGGCAATGGCAAGGAAAGCGTTTCTGAAGAAGAGAAATTTGTTAACATCGAGTATATATATAAGTGTCAGGAAGTCGTTTCTGAAAGTATTTGTGTGAAGTGTAGCCATGTGTGGAAGTGAAACATGGACGATAAATAGTTTGGACAAGAAGAGAATAGAAGCTTTCGAAATGTGGTGCTAGAGAAGAATGTTGAAGATTAGGTGGATAGATCATGTAATTAATGAGGAGGTATTGAATAGAATTGGGGAGGAGTTTGTCGCACAACTTGACAAGAAGAAGGGACCGTATGGTAGGACATGTTCTGATGCATCAAGGGATCACAAATTTAGGGCACCATGGAGGGTAAAAATTGTAGAGGGAGATCAAGAGATGAATAAACTAAGCAGATTCAGAAGGATGTAGGTTGCAGAAAGTACGGGGAGATGAAGAAGCTTGCACAGGATAGATTAGCATTGAGAGCTGCATCAAACCAGTCTCAGGACTGAAGACAACAACATTATCGAATTCATCTGAAATGATTTAGGCCAACACATCTTTTCTGGAATTAGAAATTTGGAACACTTTGTGACGCCATTCGGGCGACACACACTCCGAATTAGTGTAACGTACACTGAGGTGACGAAAGTCGTGCGGTAGCGATGTGCACGCATGCAAATGGCGGTAGTATGGCGTACACAAGGTCTAAAAGGGCAGTGCATTGATGGAGCTGTCATTTGTACTCGGGTGATTCGTGTGAAAAGGTTTCCGACGTAATGTATAGCCGCACGATGGGAATTAACAGACTCTGAGCGCGGAATGGTAGGTGAAGCTAGCCGCACGAGAGATTCCATTTGGGATATCGTCAGGAAACTCAGTATTCAGTGGTCCGCAGTGTCAAGAGTGTGCCGAGAATACCACATTTCAGGCATTACCTCTCACCACGGCCAACGCAGAGGCAGTAGGCATTCACTTAACGACCGAGAGCAGCGATGTATGCGTAGAATTGTCAGTGCTAACAGAGAAACAACACAGAGTGAAGTAATCGCAAAAATCAGTGTCGGATGTACGACGAATGTATCCGTTAGGAGAGTGCGGGGAAACACGACGTTAATGGGCTACGGCAGCAGAGGACCGACGCGAGTGCCTTTGCTAACAGCACGACATTGCCTGCAACGTCTTTCCTGGTCTCCTTATCGCATCGGATGGACCCTAGACAACTGCAGAACAGTGACCTGGTCGGATGAGTTCCGATTTCTGTTGGTAAGAGCTGACGGTAGGGTACGAGTTTGGCGCAGAGCTCACGAAACCGTAGACCAAGGTTGTCAACAACCACTCTGCAAGTTGGTGGTGGTTCCATAATAGTGTGGGCTGTTTTTGCATGCAATGGACTGGTTCCTCTGATCCATGTGAACCGATCATTGAGTGGAAATCGCTATGTTCGGATACTCGGAGATCATTTGGAGCCATTCGTGGACTTCGTTCCGAAAAAACGATCTCGTGTCATCGTACCACACTTGATGACAGTTGGTTCGAAGAATGTTCGGGACAGTTCTAGCGAATGATTTGGCCTCCCAGATCGCACGACATGAATTCGTGGGACTGTACCACCAACACTCTCGCAATAATTGAGGAATACAGACGCAGCATGGCTCAGTATTCCTGCAGGAGACTTCCAAGTACTTGTTGAGTCCATGCCATGTCGAGTTGCTGGGGCACGCCGAGCATAAGGAGGTCTGCCACGAGATTAGGAGGTATCTCATGACTTTTGCCACGTCAGTATAATGTGGCCACAGCATAACGTCATCCTCTCGGCAGAGCTTTGTCCAGCCATGAGATACTGGGTCTTTCTTTCCCTAATGTACCTCTGAAGTGCTGGAGGTGGGGCCATCCTACGCTAGATTAAGGCCAAGTGACTGTTCTGTGGCTCATGGTGTTTTTGCAGAACCTCTTGGATGTAGACTTGTGAAAAGTCACTTTCCAGAGAAGTGCTATTAGTGTCAGCAGGAAATGGCCAATAATATTTCTTGCATTTCATTTCTCAGGCCGGTTTGTTGAAAGGTCTGAATGTTAAAACAGTTCTTTGGAGTTTCTTGGAGCTCGCATAATCCGGTAATTGTTTGGAAACCCCATGTCTGTAAGAGTCGTCAGCTCTTTGGAGCTGTCGTTTTATCCTCCACTCTGGCAAGCTGGGCCACGACTGTTGTAACTTGGCCCTGGATGAGCTGGATACGAGCACTGGAACAGAGCTGACGCCCGAGCTATGAGAGACGGATCCAGGAATCTTGCTGGCCACTGCAGTACGTCAGCATCACGACACAATTCATAAAGAAACGTGCCATGTGTGGACTAGTGCTCACATGTCGACAAGTGATAACACGATATTGTCACATGACAGCTGAGACACGAGAATGAAGGATTTCTATGACGCGCCATTGTACCGTCACAGTTCTCTTCGTCATCTCCAGCCTACTCTTGAAGTCATACCCAATGACTTCCCACACCATGGTGGAACGAGTAATACCGCTGTGCCCCGCGAAAATATTGGAAGAATGGGACCACACTCCAGATCGCCACCATACGTTATGACGGTATTCCTTTCTGGAAATGCAGCATCTATGTACTGAAATTCTTCGACTTCTTTCGATTTGTGTTCCCAAATGAGCTATGGTGTGGAAAGTATATAAATGTACATCAACAAGTTTACTCATACTGTGCTTTAAAACCATATTTTCCGGCTGGTGTGGCCGAGCGGCTCTAGGCGCTTCAGTCTGGAACCGCGCGACCGCTACGGTCGCAGGTTCGAATCCTGCCTCGGGCATGGACGTGTGTAATGTCCTTACGTTAGTTAGGTTTAAGTAGTTCGAAGTTCTAGGCGACTGATGACCTCAGATGTTACGTCCCATAGTGCTCAGAGCCGTTTATGAACCATATTTCCACTGTTGGAAACAATAAATTATTCTTCGATCTGTCTTAGTTTTGTAACCCTATATTCACACTCTGTAATATGCCATTGTAATCGTACGAGGGCCAGACTCCCAATGCATCGTGCATTGAAATAAAATCGCGATTGTGAGCGAAGATGATAATTTTTTATTTTTCCGAAGTAATACAGTCACAGAAGATCAATGACAATTATGGATAAAATTAAGACATTATTTTCACAACGCAGTTGTATGATTTATAAGGGGCGTTCAAAAAGAAACGAGCTGGAGGCATAATTACAGAAACCGGCACCTGTGCGTTAGAAGTATTGGCCCTGGCTGTCCCACTGTGACACACGGCGGTGGATGGCTGCCTCATAAAATTGCCGGGGCTGCTATGTTGACCAGTTCCGCACGCCGTCGTCGGAGGTGAGTCGTTTGCCACTGAGAGCTCACAATCGCGAGTTTATTTCAATGCACGATGCATTCTGAGTCTGGTCCTCATAAGACTACAATGGCATATTGCAGAGTTGTACCTTGTGAATATAGGGTTACAAAACTAAGACAGATCGAAGAATAATTTATTATTTCCAATAGTGGAAATATGGTTTTGAAGCACAGTATGAGTAAACTTGTTGATGTACATTTATACACTTTCCACATCACAGCTCATTTGTAAACACAAATCGAACAAGTCGAAGAGTTTCAATACAGAAATGCTGCATTTCCACAAATACATAGGTTTTATTATTTTAAAGAAGATACAAAGCTATTATATTATTAATTATACAGGGATTTCATTTTTAAAACAAATATTTGAGAAAATATATAACGTGGCTTAAGTTATCAAATTCTTGCAGTATTACTTATTTGATTCCCTTGGAAGAAATAAACTTGTGAAATTACTCATAAAACTGTGGCTGTTCGACCCGTTCGTTCATTCAAGAAGTTTTCGCAAGAGTTTTCTTCTTGTAACATTAATTGTAATTGTTCTAGTAGATCAAGTTGTTTACAGTCATTTTGTGTGTGGAGTACATTTAGACTGCTGTGTATGTCACTTAGCCTGTGTCTATTTTTGTGTTGATTTGTGTTTACAAATGGGCTGTAGAGTGGAAAGCGTATATACCGCACATAAACATGTTTACTCATACTGTGCTTCAAAACCATGTAGCTACTACTGGAGTCAGTAAGTTGTTTTTCGATTTATTTTAGTTTTGCAAACTTATATTCGCAATGTACCACTTTGTAATATACCATTGTAATCTTACGAGTACCTAATTAACCTAAAGCTGAAAAAAAACTAATTGATGTCCAAAGTTAAAACACCTGAAGATGGGCCCTCAGGACTCGAAACGCATTGTACATTGAAATAATATCACCATTGTGACTTTATGTTATGAAAATAATATCATTTTCATAATTCAATACTTTTAACACGGAAACAGTGGTATTTTCTGGTACGGTGTACTGCTGGTTTGCTACGATCTCAGGCCGAACTGGCCAGTAGCAAATAAACACGAAGAAAAATTTGCGGCTGTAAACAATAAAATAACGTCCTGTAAAATAACTTATCAAAGCTGCGAACCCATCACATTTGATATTCTGTGCCAGGCAGCCAAAAGTTTTAGGACGAACCGCTGAACGTGATCTGTGTGGCACAAGCACAATGCGTTGAAGATGTCTTTCCTATCCAGATGTATAAACAGAAGGGATAAAGTTCGAGGAATTGGTCCACCGTTAGCAACATTCTTGACAAGTGTGAGAATCATGAAAGAAATTAAGTCAATTAGTCATAGAAACTAATTTAAGTCAGTGACAGAAACAAAACAGTTGACAGGCGAAAAGCTACGATTTTCTCGGCGAGGTTGCTGTCTAGAAGCATATGATCACAAGAATCAGTGAGCGAAGTTGTATAGCTAAGTGCTGACGACGATGTAATACACTCCTGGAAATGGAAAAAAGAACACATTGACACCGGTGTGTCAGACCCACCATACTTGCTCCGGACACTGCGAGAGGGCTGTACAAGCAATGATCACACGCACGGCACAGCGGACACACCAGGAACCGCGGTGTTGGCCGTCGAATGGCGCTAGCTGCGCAGCATTTGTGCACCGCCGCCGTCAGTGTCAGCCAGTTTGCCGTGGCATACGGAGCTCCATCGCAGTCTTTAACACTGGTAGCATGCCGCGACAGCGTGGACGTGAACCGTATGTGCAGTTGACGGACTTTGAGCGAGGGCGTATAGTGGGCATGCGGGAGGCCGGGTGGACGTACCGCCGAATTGCTCAACACGTGGGGCGTGAGGTCTCCACAGTACATCGATGTTGTCGCCAGTGGTCGGCGGAAGGTGCACGTGCCCGTCGACCTGGGACCGGACCGCAGCGACGCACGGATGCACGCCAAGACCGTAGGATCCTATGCAGTGCCGTAGGGGACCGCACCGCCACTTCCCAGCAAATTAGGGACACTGTCGCTCCTTGGGTATCGGCGAGGACCATTCGCAACCGTCTCCATGAAGCTGGGCTACGGTCCCGCACACCGTTAGGCCGTCTTCCGCTCACGCCCCAACATCGTGCAGCCCGCCTCCAGTGGTGTCGCGACAGGCGTGAATGGAGGGACGAATGGAGACGTGTCGTCTTCAGCGATGAGAGTCGCTTCTGCCTTGGTGCCAATGATGGTCGTATGCGTGTTTGGCGCGTGCAGGTGAGAGCCACAATCAGAACTGCATACGACCGAGGCACGCAGGGCCAACACCCGGCATCATGGTGTGGGGAGCGATCTCCTACACTGGCCGTACACCTCTGGTGATCGTCGAGGGGACACTGAATAGTGCACGGTACATCCAAACCGTCATCGAACCCATCGTTCTACCATTCCTAGACCGGCAAGGGAACTTGCTGTTCCAACAGGACAATGCACGTCCGCATGTATCCCGTGCCACCAAACGTGCTCTAGAAGGTGTAAGTCAACTACCCTGGCCAGCAAGATCTCCGGATCTGTCCCCCATTGAGCATGTTTGGGACTGGATGAAGCGTCGTCTCACGCGGTCTGCACGTCCAGCACGAACGCTGGTCCAACTGAGGCGCCAGGTGGAAATGGCATGGCAAGCCGTTCCACAGGACTACATCCAGCATCTCTACGATCGTCTCCATGGGAGAATAGCAGCCTGCATTGCTGCGAAAGGTGGATATACACTGTAATAGTACCGACATTGTGCATGCTCTGTTGCCTATGTCTATGTGCCTGTGGTTCTGTCAGTGTGATCATGTGATGTATCTGCCCCCAGGAATGTGTCAATAAAGTTTCCCCTTCCTGGGACAATGAATTCACGGTGTTCTTATTTCAATTTCCAGGAGTGTATATGTGTGAAGAGGTGGAATATGATTTTATCGATTTACGAGTTCCACTACACGGTGCGTGGCTCAGAGTGTCGTTTGCGAAGCCAAGGGATGCGTGCAAACTTCTTCACCTGACTGTTGGCAGACTGAAATTGGGCGGAAATAGTGCGATGCCGTGCCGGAGTTGCTTTTCCTCGTACACACTGGGGTCGTTAGAGTGGCCAGTGCCAAAAATGGACTGGATTTCTGACGAGTACGTTTCTACCGATAGTGTACTGTCCACTTTTAGAATCTTATCTTTCCTGTATCGCTAAAATATTGCTGCGAAAAGCATCGAAATTGCATCGTGGTTAGAAGAACATTATCAGATGGCGCACGGTCTTTGTGCCAATCAGCGCTTCCCTCTGGAGTTCAAACTGTTATGAGTCGGTCGGCCGTGTGGCCGAGTGGTTCTAAGCGCTACAGTCTGGAACCGCGCGAACGCTATGGTCGCAGGTTCGAAATCTGCCTCGGGCATGGATGTGTGTGATGTCCTTAGGTTAGTTAGGTTTAAGTAGTTCTAAGTTCTACGGGACTGATGACCTCAAAAGTTACGTCCCATAGTGCTCAGAGCCATTTGAACCATTTTTTTCCAAGTAGAGAAGGAATTAGCATATTTCATCAAAATATAAGTGGTATTAGAGATAAAGGTAGTGAACTGCTAGTAGATGTTGACTCTGAAATTATTGGTATGTCGGAGTACCACTTAATAATTTGACAATTCAGAGGCTTCCTTTACCAGTATACAGATTACTGACTGTTTTTCGATGAGTTCCTTGTGGGGTGGGGGAGCGGCTATGTACGCAAAAAAAAATAAAGTATTCCATCTGTGTCCATAGATGTATCACGGCACTGTACTGAACAGATATTTGATTGTTGTGCAGGGGCAGTTGAATTTAGTGAAAGAAAACTTCTAATTGTTGTTTATAGGTCCCCTAACTCTGACTTCAGAGCATTTCTGCTCAAGCTAGAGAGGGTTCTACATTCAATTTGTAGAAAACACCAGAAATTAGTTACATGTGTTGACTTCAATATAAATTTTGTATATGATGATGCAAAAATGTTGACAGATCTGCTAAATTCATGGGATGTGATGCAGACTGTGTTTTTTCCAACTAGAGTGCAGGGGAACAGTATCACAGTCATAGACAATATTTTTAATCATTGTTCGCTACTAGATCAGGGTGGGGTATGGTCAAGTGGGGGGCTGGGGGGGGGGGGGGGCGGTCCCAGCGATCGGTGAGGGGGCCACTTCTGTTCCTTATTCGTACAAATGATATGCCCTCTAGTATTACGAGTATTTCTAAAATATTTATATTTGCAGATGACACTAGCATGGTAGTAACGGATGTTGTGTGAAACATTGACTGTGTTTCAAATAGTGTAGTTCATGACGTAAGTTCATGGCATATAGGGAATAAACCAATGATAAAACAAAGTAAGACTCAGTTTTTCCAGTTTCTAACACACAATGGCACATAGGGATTAAACTAATGATAAACTCAAAGTAAGACTCAGTTTTTACAGTTTCTAACACACAAACCTTACGTTTTAATTTCAGAGAATGGCCATATGATTAGTTAAACTGAACAGTTCAAATTTCTAGGTGTTCAGATAGATAGTAAACAGTCGTGGAAAGCCCACGTTCAGGATCTTGTGCAAAGACAATTTTGCCATTTTCACTATACTATCGGTATCTGAAGTGAGAGCGACACGACACGAAAATTAGTCTACTTTGCTGATTTTCATTCGCTTATGTCGTATGGTATTATAACTCTTCCCATTCTAGAAGGATATTTTTCGCTCAGAAACGGGCGGTTCTGGCAGTAAGTGTTGTAAGATCACGAACCTCTAGTCTACACCTGTTCACGAGTCTCGGTATTTTGACATAAGCCTGTCACTTCTTGTTAACAATATTAGCTTATTCCCAAGAATAAGCAGCTTTCACTTCGTTAATACTCAGCAGAAATCAAACCTGCATTTCGATCGGACTTCCTTAACTCTTGTGTGGAAAGGTGTGCAGCATAGTGCTGCATCCATTTCGAATAAGCTACCACTAGAATTCAAAAATCGTAACAGTAATCCACGCGCTTTCAAATCTAAAGTGAAGAATTTCCTCATGGGTCACTCTTATTCTGTCGAGGAGTTCCTTGAAAAATTAAGTTGATTTTTGTTGTATCGCTGATTTCGTTTACTTAAAATTTTTATGAACCCGAAAAAGGTCAATCCATAAGTTTGTTTTTACCTGTTATTACTTTATGTTGTAATTTAATGTACTGACACGTTCCATGACCTTGGAGATTTGCTCTTCAATTTGGTCCTACGGACTAGACGTGTAAATAAATGAATAAAATAAATTAGGGAGTGTCCGCTTTTTAACATTAATATAGCCTTATATTCACTTCGACGAAACTTACAATATTAGCAAGCAGTTGCCAGGCTTGTGTTTAAAGTCGTCGTCTTCATTAGTGTTAACCTAAATAAAAGAGTGCCAAATCTGAAACCAAAAGTCAGATTAATGAGTCACAAAATTATTTAATAGAAAATGATTTACTTGTAAAATTTTAGTAATATTGTATTACTGGTGTTTTTTGAATGAGTACTAATTGGATTTAGATAGTTTTGTTCTAAATTTGTTAGAAACTATTAACAGGGAGTAACATTGTTTAAAACGTTTGCTAGGAGATGGATTTAAACAGTTTTAGCTCTCAGCTGGGCTATGATATAACGTGAGATGGTTATGGAACAGTCTTGTTCTTTATCCTACCAGCGTGAGGAGGGACTTCAAATGTGTGTGAATTCCTTAGAGACGAAACTGTTGAGGTCATCGGTCCCTAGATTTACACACTGCTTTAGCTAATGCGACGCTAAGGACAACACACCCACCCGTGGCCGAGGGAGGACTCGGACCTACGGCGGGGTGGGGCCACGGTTAGAGACACGGCGCCTCTAACCGCGCGGCGAGGAGGCAGTGTGTGTTGTTTCTGTACGTGATTTTATGCTGGTACACAATAGGCTTGTTGTTGTTGTGGTCTTCAGTCCTGAGACTGGTTTCATGCAGCTCTCCATGCTACTCTATCCTGTGCAAGCTGCTTCATCTCCCAGCACCTACTGCAGCCTGCATCCTTCTGAAACTGGTTAGTGTATTCATCTCTTAGTCTCCCTCTACGATTTTTACCCTCCACGCTGCCCTCCAATGCTAAATTTGTGATCCCTTGCGGCCTCAGGACATGTCCTACCAACCTATCCCTTCTTCTAGTCAAGTTGTACCACAAACTGCTCTTCTCCCCAATCCTATTCAATACCTCCCCATTAGTTACGTGATCTACCCACCTAATCTTCAACATTCTTCTGTAGCACCACATTTCGAAAGCTTCTATTCCCTTCTTGTCCGAACTATTTATCGTCCATTTTTCACTTCCATACATGGCTACACTCCATATAAATACTTTCAGAAATGACTTCCTGACACTTAAATCAATACTCGTTGTTAACAAATTACTCTTCTTAAGAAATGCTTTCCTTGCCATTTTTTGACAGTTTACATTTTATATCTTCTCTACTTTGACCATCATCAGTTATTTTTCTCCCCAAATAGCAAAACTCCTTTACTACTTTAAGTGTCTCATTTCCTAATCCAATTCCCTCAGCATCACCCGATTTAATTCGACTACATTCCATTATCCTCGTTTTACGTTTGTTGATGGTCATCTTATATCCTCCTTTCAAGACACTGTCCATTCCGTTCAACTGCTCTTCCAAGTCCTTTGCTGTCTCTGACAGAATTACATTGTCTCCAGCGAACCTCAAAGTTTTTATTTCTTCTCCATGGATTTTAATTCCTACTCCAAATTTTTCTTTTATTTCCTTTACTGCTTGCTCAATATACAGATTGAGTAACATCGGGGATAGGCTACAACCCTGTCTCACTCCATTCCCAACGACTGCTTCCCTTTCATGCCCCTCGTCTCTTATAACTGTCATCTGGTTTCTGTACAAATTGTAAATAGTCTTTCGCTCCCTGTATTTTACCCCTGCCACCTTCAGAATTTTAAAGAGAGTATTCCAGTCAACATTGTCAAAAGCTTTCTCTAAGTCTACAAATGCTAGAAACGTAGGTTTGCCTTTCCTTAATCTAGCTTCTGAGATAAGTCGTAAGGTCACTATTGACTCGCGTGTTCCAGCATTTCTACGGAATTCAAACTGATCTTCCCCTAGGTCGGCTTCTACTAGTTTTTCCATTCGTCTGTAAAGAATTCGAGTTAGTATTTTGCAGCTGTGGCTTATTAAACTGATAGTTCGGTAATTTTCACATCTGTCAACACCTGCTTTCTTTGTGATTGGAATTATTATATTCTTATTGAAGTCTGAGGGTACTTCGCCTGTCTCGTACATCTTGCTCACCAGATGGTAGAGTTTTGTCAGCACTGGCTCTCCCAAGGCCGTTAGTAGTTCTAATGGGATGTTGTCTACTCCTGGGGCCTTGTTTCGACTCAGGTCTTTCAGTGCTCTGTCAAACCCTTCACGCAGTATCGTATCTCCCATTTCATCTTCATCTACATCCTCTTCCATTTCCAACATTCTCTTCAAGTACATCGCCTTTGTATAGACCCTCTATATACTCCTTCCACCTTTCTGCTTTCCCCTCTTTGCTTAGAACTGGGTTTGCATCTGAGCTCTTGATATTCATACAAGACGCTCTCTTTTCTCCAAAGGTCTCTTTAATTTTCCTGTAGGCTGTATCTATCTTACCCCTAGTGAGAAAAGCCTCTACATCCTTACATTTGTCCTCTAGCCATGCCTGCTTAGCCATTTTGCACTTCCTGTCGATCTCGTTTTTGAGACGTTTGTATTCCTTTTTGCCTGCTTCATTTACTGCATTCTTATATTTTCTCCTTTCATCAATTAAATTCAATGTTTCTTCTGTTACCCAAGGATTTCTAGTAGCCCTCGTCTTTCACCTACTTGATCCTCTGCTGCCTTCACTACTTCATCCCTCAAAGCTACCCATTCTTCTTCTACTGCATTTCTTTCCCCCATTCCTGTCAATTGCTCCCTTATGCTCTCCCTGAAACTCTGTACAACCTCTTGTTCTTTTAGTTTATCCAGGTCCCATCTCCTTAAATTCCCAACTTTTTGCAGTTCTTTCAGTTTTAATCTACAGGTCATAACCAATAGATTGTGGTCAGAGTCCACATGTGCCTCTGGAAATGTCTTACAATTTAAAACCTGGTTCCTAAATCTCTGCCTTACCATTATATAATCTATCTAAAACTGTCAGTATCTCCAGGCTTCTTCCATGTATACAGCCTTCTTTTATGATTCTTGAACCAAGTGTTAGCTATGACTAAGTTGTGCTCTGTGCAAAATTCCACCAGGCGGCTTCCTCTTTCATTTCTTTGCCCCAGTCCATATTCGCCTACTACGTTTCCTTCTCTCCCTTTTCCTACTACCGAATTCCAGTCACCCATGACAATTACATTTTCGCCACCATTCACTATCTGAATAATTTATTTTATTTAATCATACATTTCTTCAATTTCTTCGTCATCTGCAGAGCTAGTTGGCATATAAACTTGTACTACTGTAGTAGGTGTGGGCTTCGTATCTATCTTGGCCACAATAATGCGTTCACTATGCTGTTTGTAGTAGCTTACCCGCATTCCTATTTTCTTATTAATTACTAAACCTACTCCTGTATTACCCCTATTTTATTTTGTGTTTATAACCCTGTAGTCAACTGACCAGAAGTCTTGTTTCTCCTGCCACCGAACTTCACTAATTTCCACTATATCTAACTTTAACCTATCCATTTCCCTTTTTCAGTTTTCTAACCTACCTGCCCGATTAAGGGATCTGACATTCCACGCTCCGATCCGTAGAATGCCAGTTTTCTGTTTCCTGATTACGACGTCCTCTTGAATAGTCTCCGCCCAGAGATCCGAATGGGGGAATATTTTACCTCCGGAATATTTGACCCAAGAGGACGCCATCATCATTTAATCATACAGTAAAGCTGCAGGCCCTCAGGAAAAATTACAGCTGTAGTTTCCCCTTTCTTTCAGCCGTTCCCAGTACCAAAACAGCAAGGCCGTTTTGGTTAGTGTTACAAGGCCAGATCAGTCAATCATCCAGACTGTTGCCCTTGCAACTACTGAAAAGGATGTTGCCCCTCTTCAGGAACCACACGTTTGTCTGGCCTCTCAACAGATACCCCTCCGTTGTGGTTGTACCTACGGTACGGCCATCTGTATCGCTGAGGCACGCAAGCCTCCCCACCAACGGCAAGGTCCATGGTTCATGGGGTTCATGCGTACTCCCAGATAATTTATGGAATTAACTGCTTCCAGTTGCTGACCTGCTATTTTGTAGCTAAATGATAAGGGATTATCTTTCTATGTATCCGCAGCACATTACACTACGAGGAAGTGACTGTTTATTTACTCAATGCCCGTGAGGTATTCTTTGACTTTAGTTAAATTTTGCGAAGTTGTCTGGCCTCTACATCTACGTCTACATGACTACTCTGCAATTCACATTTAAGTGCTTGGCAGAGGGTTCATCGAACCACAATCATACTATCTCTCTACTATTCCACTCCCGAACAGCAAGCGGGAAAAACGAACAACTAAATCTTTCTGTTCGAGCTCTGATTTCTCTTATTTTATTTTGATGATCATTCCTACCTATGTAAGTTGGGCTCAACAAAATATTTTCGCATTCGGAAGAGAAAGTTGGTGACTGAAATTTCGTAAAAAGGTCTCGCCGCGACGAAAAACGTCTATGCTGTAATGACTTCCATCCCAACTCGTGTATCATATCTGCCACACTCTCTCCCCTATAACGTGATAATACAAAACGAGCTTCCCTTTTTTGCACCCTTTCGATGTCCTCCGTCAATCCCACCTGGTAAGGATCCCACACGGAGCAGCAATATTCTAACAGAGGACGAACGAGTGTAGTGTAAGCTGTCTCTTTAGTGGACTTGTTGCATCTTCTAAGTGTCCTGCCAATGAAACGCAACCTTTGGCTCGCCTTCCCGACAATATCATCTATGTGGTCCTTCCAACTGAAGTTGTTCGTAATTTTAACACCCAGGTACTTAGTTGAATTGACAGCCTTGAGAATTGTACTATTTATCGAGTAATCGAATTCCAACGGATTTCTTTTGGAACTCATGTGGATCATCTCACACTTTTCGTTATTTAGCGTCAACTGCCACCTGACACACCATACAGCAATCTTTTCTAAATCGATTTGCAACTGATACTGGTCTTCGGATGACCTTACTAGACGGTAAATTAGAGCATCATCTGCGAACAATCTAAGAGAACTGCTCAGATTGTCACCCAGGTCATTTATATAGATCAGGAACAGCAGAGGTCCCAGGACGCTTCCCTGTGGAACACCTGATATCACTTCAGTTTTACTCGATGATTTGCCGTCTATTACTACGAACTGCGACCTTCCTGACAGGAAATCACGAATCCAGTCGCACAACTGAGACGATACCTCATAGCTCCGCAGCTTGAGTAGAAGTCGCTTGTGAGGAACGGTGTCAAAAGCTTTCCAGAAATCTAGAAATACGGAATCAACTTGAGATCCCCTGTCGATAGCGGCCATTACTTCGTGCGAATAAAGAGCTAGCTGCGTTGCACAAGAGCGATGTTTTCTGAAGCCATGCTGATTATGTGTCAATAGGTCGTTCCCTTCGAGGTGATTCATAATGTTTAAATACAGTATATGCTCCAAAACCCTACTGCAAACCGACGTCAATGATATAGGTCTGTAGTTCGATGGATTACTCCTACTACCCTTCTTGAACACTGGTGCGACCTGCGCAATTTTTGAATCTGTAGGTACAGATCTATCGGTGAGCGAGCGGTTGTATATGAGTGCTAAGTAGGGAGCTATAGTATCAGCGTAATCTGAAAGGAACCTAATCGGTATACAATCTGGACCTGAAGACTTGCCGGTATCAAGCGATTTGAGTTGCTTCGCAACCCCTAAGGTATCTACTTCTAAGAAACTCATGCTAGCAGATGTTCGTGTTTCAAATTCTGGAATATTCCATTCGTCTTCCCTGGTGAAGGAATTTCGGAAAACTGCGTTCAATAACTCCGCTTTAGCGGCACAGTCGTCGGTAAACAGTACCATCGGCACTGCGCAGCGAAGGTATTGACTGCGTCTTGCCGCTTGTGTACTTTACATACGACCAGAATTTCTTCGGATTTTCTACCAAATTTCGAGACAATGTTTCGTTGTGGAACCTATTAAAGGCATCTCGCATCGAAGTACGTGCCAAATTTCGCGCGTCTGTAAATTTTAGCCCATCTTCGGGATTTCGCGTTCTTCTGAACTTCGCATGCTTTTTCCGTTGCCTCTGCAACAGCGTTCGAACCTTTTTTGTGTACCACGGGGGATCCGTTCCATCTCTTACCAATTTATGAGGTATGAATATCTCAATTGCTGTTGCTACTATATCTTTGAATTTGAGCCACATCTCGTCTACATTCGCATAGTCAGTTCGGAAGGAATGGAAATTGTCTTTTAGGAAGGCTTCTAGTGACACTTTATCCGCTTTTTTAAATAAAATTATTTTGCGTTTGTTTCTGATGTATTTAGAAGAAATGGTATTGAGCCTAGCTACAACGACCTTGTGATCACTAATCCCTGTATCAGTCATGATGCTCTCTATCAGCTCTGGATTGTTTGTGGCTAAGAGGTCAAGTGTGTTTTCGCAACCATTTACAATTCGCGTGGGTTCGTGGACTAACTGCTCGAAATAATTTTCGGAGAAAGCATTTAGGACAATCTCGGAAGACGTTTTCTGCCTACCACCGGTTTTGAACAAGTATTTTTGCCAACATACCGAGGGTAGGCTGAAGTCCCCACCAACTATAACCGTATGAGTGGGGTATTTATTTGTTACGAGACTCAAACTTTCTCTGAACTGTTCCGCAACTGTATTATCGGAGTCTGGGGGTCGGTAGAAGGAGACAATTATTAACTTAATTCGGCTGTTAAGTATAACCTCCACCCATACCAATTCGCACGGAGTATCTACTTCGACTTCACTACAAGATAAACCACTACTGACAGACACAAACACTCCACCACCAATTCTGCCTAATCTATGTTTCCTGAACACCCTCTGAGACTTCTTAAAAATTTCTGCAGAACTTATTTCAGGCGTTAGCCAGCTTTCTGTACCTATAACGATATCAGCTTCTGTGCTTTCTATTAGCGCTTGAAGCTCAGGGACTTTTCCAGCGCAACTACAACAATTTACAACTATAATTACGACTGTTCCTTGATCCAAGCACGTCCTGTAATTGCCCAGCACCCTTTGACATTGCAGCCCATCGCGCACTTTCCCGAGGCCTTCTAACCTAAAAAACCGCCCAGTCCAGATACCTCCTCCGTTGTGGTTGCACCTACGGTACGGCTATCTGTATCGTTGAGGCACGCAAGCCTCCCCGCCAACGTCAAGGTCCATGGTTCATGGGGGGGAGGACAAGATGAAAACTGCAGCATGTATAGAGGGCAGACGTGTAAGTAAGATGAAAATTACATACAATTCTTTTTTTTTCTTTGTTAGTTATACAATCGAGCATCTAAATTCTTCTGTTTGTACAGAACTTAAACAGGGAGAAAGTGCATTATTTTTTTCTGATTTGTCGGCATTCTGCTGTCGTGGGAAATACGTTCTTCGTGTGCTGCATGCTGTTACAGCAGCAGCTTTTTATCGTCACGGGGAAGAGGTATGTTTACGTCAGCTGTGGAAAGTGAGAGCAGTGGACGCGCTATTAGATGCCCGTCATGCCGATGAGGCAACCCATCGCTAAAGGTTCTGGCAGTTGGGGAGCGAGCTTTCTTCGCGCCGTACCGAGCCCGGACACACGTGTCAGCGCGTGGTGCCCTACTGCGTGGGGAAAGCCCCAGTCCGCGGGCAGAAGCGCCGCACGCAGATGTCATCTCCAGCTAAACTGCGCTTCCACCACTCGACGTTCTGCACAGCGGCTCACCGTTTCACTTTCGTCAGCGAAACCTAATCAAGCGCTTAACATCGAGTTGTGACTGGCAGTTCTTCTTCGAATTACAAAACTAATTACCGCCTTCGGTGGTTGATTTGCAATGAATGGCACACAACAGTTTTTCTGTGTTATAAAAGGTTCGCAGTGAACGTATGACGTACACAGAGTGCAGGCTTCATAGATGGTGTTATTCGAGACATTGGTACCTCCCCCTTCCCTCCCATCCCCATCTCTTCACCCTCCCACACACAAACTACTGATTGTTTATCTGTGATGGAATTAAATACAATTCCAGTACCAAACATATCTGGGCCGATCCTACAAAGCAATCCAGGTGTTCATCATTTGGATTTTCTGCTCTTGGATTTGGCGTATTTGCATTTGAAAATGGTTGGATATAAGATCTGCCTATTTTCCAAAACACTTTCTTTTTCATATGACCCAAACATGTTTCAATACCCCCGTTTCATAACTAGCGTGCTTTCTCTATTTAAATCAGTGAAATGTGAACATTTTAGGTGGTAACTAATCTTCGAAAATTAGGCTTAAACAGAATTTTGTTTTTTTGTGATTATCTTAATTTTAGCTTATCCAGTAATGCAGGACAACTTGTATATTATCAAGTACTGGTAGCTTGTCATCCGCAACCAAATGAGTCAAAACATCAGTTTTCTTTGTTGACGTTAAGTCTGTTGTGTCGAGATATTTCACGCAGATCCTGTTACTGTCGCGTTCTCATGAATTATTGATAACTGCACATGAATACTACACGTATTTTGGAAATGTTTATTTGCAGCAAACACTTTGAACTTTGCCAAAACACAGTGTAAACGAGTGTGTCACTATAACATCGTTTACACGGTATTTTGACAACATGAAAAGTGTTTGCTACAAACAAATTTCTGTAAAATATGTGTAATATTCGTGTGTGTGGTTCTCAATAACTCATGACAACTCAACAGTAAAAGGATCTGCCAAAGGTAAACGTAAGTAATAGAAAATAAATGCGTGAAAAATCTTGACACAACAGAGTTACGTTTAACCATAAAACTGATGTTTTGTTTGACTCGCCGACCAAATTGACATTAACATCATTTGGTTGCGGATGACAAGCTACCTGTACAGGAAAATGTGCAAATGGTCCTGCATAACAGTGTAATGTAAAACTGAGGTAATGGTCTAAACGGAGGAAACTGTCTTTAGGCCTAATTTTCGTAGATTAGTTACCACTTAAAATATGTTCACGTCTCACGGATTTGAATATTGAAAATCCACAGATGGTAGCACATGGGTGATAAAATATGTTTCGGTCATTTGAAAAAAACAGTGTTTCGCAAAACAATCCAATGATTGTGTGAACACTAAGGCATTTGATTGCTGGAGCCGATAGCGCATATGAGTTTTAAGCATGAATAAAAGATAATAATTATACTATATAGGTAAATTTCGCAAAAGAAAACGCACACTTCAATGATTAAAATCTGTGATATACTTCATTACACAGTGTCATATTTATTGTCGTGCCAATTTAGGTTATGAAACGCCCCTTAGAAAAATTGTACACGACTGTGCTTAAACTGACACACAATATATTTGGCGCAACGAAATCTGACTTCCAAAAATCCCTACAAAAGAATGGTCCTGACTAACATTTACCTATACCTTTTACAAATCACTCACCTCACCAAAATTCTTCGTTACTCGAACCACTGCAATACAGCGAGCACCACTACTGCCAGCTAAATAAAAGATTCAAACTACTGAAGGCACTAACTACTGATAGGCATAGTTAGCAAATGAAAGATTTTAATGCAGAACAAACAATGTATTTACCTTAATAGTCATAATATATATATCAGTTCATGACATCCAGTCTTACAAATTTCAAAACTCCGCCATCTCTCTCCCCACGTCCACCACTGCTGGCGGCTCACCTCCAACTGAGCAACGCTACGCGCTGTTAGCATCCAGCTGCCGTTACCCAACACTACAATGGCAGACAACAATGCAAACCAGCCACAGACTGCACACACCACAGCCAGTGATTTTCATACAGAGCGCTACGTTTCGGTGGCGTTACCAATAAAAAAACCTAAACATCCAACTTACAATGTGTATAACTAGTCTCTTTGATATAATTTAAATATGAGCTGGTAGAAATTGAATTTGCTTCATAGAAACGGAAAAGTATACGTAATGTAAAATTTTCTGCCTTTTTCTGTAAGTAGTTTTTGTTTAAAACTTTTGCTGAGCAACCTAAGTATCTTGTCATTATTCCCGACGCAACGGTTCTTCGGGCATTTCTTTACAGTCTCAACGAAGACGGACACTCGCCAAAGCTCCGTTTTCACTACTTCATTGATACTGACCGGCATAGTTTGTATAAGCAGCTCATCGATCACTCTGTGGCGGTACTGTTTATTCAGTTCTCACTACCTGCAACTGAAGTTCGTGATCAACGCAGGAGCCAAGAAATGATCGACATACAGTGGCAGTTACGTGCTGCATACACACGAGTGTAGGAGTTTTAGGAAAATATATTTGGAATCGTGAGAGGTAATAGTGTGCACATTATTGAAGATGTAGCCGATATTTTAACGAAATAAAGAAGAAAATGAAGTGCACAGTTCTGAAAAGCAAGACAATGTGCGAAAAGTATGCCGAGGACTCGAGGAAATCGCGATCCGGGAGTTTCTTCCAGTATTCAGAGTGCTTCATCGTATCACTGAAAATCCCAGCGCCTCTCTCAAACGTGAATATTTCTTTCCGTCTTACAATACACGACATAACTGCTCGGTGACCTTTTTATTTTATATCTAAATTCACATAACGGTTCCTCAAATACAGAATCTGTAAATACCTCTACGAACTACATAGTTCTAAATCCTATTTATTCTAAATTGTAGCAGTGTTCCACATTTACATACTTACTACTTATTATTAATATAAACGTAGAGGGTTCTCGGTTCTGCTGCGAGGTGGCCTGCGGGGCACCACGTAGGAAAGTAATGCCAGCTCTGCTGGTACTGTTCATCAATAACGCTAGCCTAATGCATCAGTAAGAACAATATAGAGCTGCTTCCCAATAATCATTATGCTCTTCTGAATCTCGAGACGGATGAAGATGTTAGTATTGTGCCAGAGAGATTGGCAGAAGACGCTCCATTCTGCGAAGCCAGAAGCCTCTCTCGATGCCTGTTCCACGTGACACTCTGCCTTTCACACTCCGGCTGTGTGTCTCGCGTCCGCTTTCCACCTTGAGGCTGTATGTCTGTTTACTCACTCGGTCGACTTAACCGTAACTTCCTAGAGTCTCCCGCAAGTGTTCCAGTTTTCGTCACGAAGAAAACTCCGGCCGGCGTCCCGCTTCTCGCAGTGTTACGCCGAACTCTTGGAGAGCTCCCGCCGACGTTTGCGTAAGAGTACTGGACACGCCGCAGAAATGCAACGTGAAACTCGTCTTCCGTATTTGTGTTTTCGGACAGTTCGTTTTATTTTTTCCAGTTATCAGTCCTGTGACTGGTTTGATGCGACCGCGACGAATTCCTGTTCTGTGCCAAGTTCTTCATCTATGAGTAGTCTTTGCACTCACTTACTTATTGTGTATATTTGTCTCTGTCTTCCGCTTCTTCTTCTTCTTCGGCTCCCTCTAATACTATGGAAGTTATTCCACAAAGCCTTGACACATGTCCTATCGAGTCTCTTCTTTCCCGCTTCTTCCACAGTTGGTGATTCAGTTCCATAAAACACTATATTTCCACAAGCACACTGTCGGAAATTTCTTCCTCAGACTAAGACCAATGTTTGATACTAGTGAAAGTTTTTTTGCCTCTACTAGTGTGCATATTATATCCTTGTTTCGTCCGACACGTGTTACTTTGTTTCGAAGGTAGCAGAACTCCTTCACTTCGTCAATTTCTTCGTCCCCAATTTGTATGGCAACTTCTTCAGGCGCAGATGTAGACTTTCTAACACCATAATGCTGATGAAATCTTCTCGATCTTCCACACGGGTCGCTGCGCTGAAAACTCTCTACGTTTCAATGAATAACACTCTTCTGGAGAAGTCTGATCATGGAATGATAATCATAGAAACGTCGTAGTACACTCTAAGAAAGGAAAAAAGGGAAAAAGAAGAAGAAAACGGTGCACCCCGCAGGAGTTTTGCAGATTCGTTACAAAATGATATTCGTATAGGTAACGACGAAAAATGGAAAAATTGTAAATTTTGGCGGCCTGTGGATGAATGAGTGACTCTGCAGCGTAGTTTCACCCCGCAGCTGGCAAGGATAGTAAACAGGGAACATGTCGGTAGCACGCCATAAAGTCTTCGCCTCGCAGACAGATGCGTGAACAATACACGCAGATGAGAGAGAGGACGTGCAGTTTGGTCCAAAGAAGCCGGTTGGAGTGGTCGGCGAATCGCTCGACATTTGAATAGGAGCGGTGCCGCTATTTGACAGTGTTGGCAGGAATTAGTTCAAATGGTTCTGAGCACTATGGGACTCTACATCTTAGGTCATCAGTCCCCTAGAACTTAGAACTACTTAAACCTAACTAACCTAAGGACATCACACACACCCATGCCCGAGGCAGGATTCAAACCTGCGACCGTAGCAGCCCCGCGGTTCCGGACTGCAGCGCCAGAACCAAACGGCCACCGCGGCCGGCCAGGAATCAGTGAACCTGTAACCTCCCCCTCACTTATCGATCTTAATAACAGTGAAAAATTAAACCGCGTGCACCTAATGGAAATTTGGGAAAAGCAATCGTCACCGAAGTTAATTTGCCGGTAAAGAGGGTGGAAAGGGTTACATCTAAATGAAAGGAAAAATGAAAATGAAATTGGTGGAAATTAACTTTGAAAAGGGGTAAAATTAATAAAGAAGGTAAATTGCGGTCGTTACGTTAACAATTAATTGGCGTTAATTAGATATTTGAGATTCGGGGAAAATTACGGTCGCCAGTCCTATGGACAACTACTACAATAACTGAAAATGAAAGATTAATGCACATATAATTAGCACTAAAAGCGTGGCAACTGAAGGTTGACACGTGTTGTGTGAAAACTGAATGTTTGTCAGAAGTAATAAATTTCGCTACACTCTGACTTAATTTAGCAAAAGAATTAATAAAACCGGAAAATTGAAAGTTAATTTAGTGACTGAAATTAATAGTGAGCTTTGTTTCTGAAGCACTACGAAATTCAATAAAATAAGGTTAGTCTTGGGCTACCTCAACAATCATTTCAAAAGCTACTTGAATCTACGCAATTTAGAAATAAGAGATTTAACTTTGAACTTGGATTAAATGATACTGAACAATTAGCAATAGTATAATGTAGTACGTACCAAGCTAAGCTGCAGTCACAGGTAAGCTAAAATATGGTAACAAAACTCTCACCTTAATTTGTGCTCGTGTAATCTAAATATTGTAGCACAGCTATGAATACTTTTACTGAACTTTAAAACTAAAGCAGTGAAATGGAATGATATTACTTTAATGCTGTCGTATGAATTTCAACGACACTCAGGTTCATTCCGGAAAAGGAAGGGACCCTGCTTGGTAATACAATTGGGATAATTAGCAACAAAGGTTCATGCTAAGTTGCTATATTTTTGTGATGCAACAGTTTGAAAAGCTGAGGTCTGCCATACAGTTCTAAAACTTTACGTGCTTTTAGTCTTCCTTGTTGGTTGATTGAAGGTTTGCAGTCGTCGATCGGGGAAGTGGCGACAGTCACTCATTGTTGGCCGTCGCTGTTGCAGAAGCTGGATGTTGGCGCGCCTTCTTCACGACACGGTCACCAGGCGAAACGGGCTCTCGATGTGCGCCAGCTAATGCTTCCCGTCCGCGACACCGTGTCAGAAACTATCATAGCAAGTCGAGCGCAATTACGTGCTGCCAAACCCCGGAAGCGCGGCAACTCGCGGGAGCGCCACACAACACACCTGCTCCACCGCCCTACTCCAGCTAGACCCCCTCTGCCCGCGCTCCACGTGGCAGAGTTAACACTACCAAAGATCCTAAACACTTTGGTTCTCCACACGACCTATCGATGTAATCGTTCGATAGCATAGTTTTCTCTAGGCCGGACTCAGCGTGAAAATGCAAATAATATTTACAAAACAAACCAATTATACATCGACATAAATGCATATATATATATATATATATATATATATATATATATATATATATGTATATGTATATGTATATATATATATATCTTCAGGTAACAAAATAGGGGAAAAATTATAGTACAATAGGTGGAAATAGGAGGATATGCACTTCCGGCGTTACAAACCGTGGCCAAACATAGCTTTAATAAGGAAGCAGTGGTAGGCGACAGATCGTGAGGATTGAGCAGTCGTTACAGTCGGGCTCAGAGTCATCGCTTCAGTGACCACGAGGGCTCACAGAAAGGGGCGGGGCTGACGGCACCCCTTGGGCCGACTGCCATTGTCCTCTGTACACCAACAAGCCCGT